>NW_026615017.1:0-241397 GCF_030052815.1 Hevea brasiliensis
GGCCCACTAGTGATATTGTCCGCTCTGGACAGAAGCCCTCACGGTTTTAAAACGCGTCACTAGGGGTTACGAACCACCAACTTATAAACCCAGCATCTCTCCCGTGTTTTCGATGTGGGATTTGCCTAAGGTGTTACAATCCACCCCCCTTATGGGACTCAGTGTCCTCGCTGAGGTTTGCCCCACCATCGTTCAAGGTTGCACGCGGAGCGGTTCTGATACCACAAATGTAATGGCCCGGCCCACTAGTGATATTGTCCGCTCTAGACCGAAGCCCTCACGGTTTTAAAACGCGTCACTAGGGGTTACGAACCACCAACTTATAAACCCAGCATCGCTCCCGTGTTTTATCGATGTGGGATTTGCCTAGGGTGTTACACTAACAAAATATCAAAGGACCTTTTCTATTACACATAAATATATTATGTAAACAGAAAAGTGAAAATACCTTTTATTAATAAAATATGTACAAGATACATACTAAATGATATGCTCTAGGGCATACTACTAACAGAAAAATCAAGGGACTTATTTCGTAAACAATATGGGTCAAGAAGCTGATAAAGGATTTAAAGTTAAGGCCTACAAGTTTAACAAAAAAAAAAAAAAAAGAAAGGATCTTCAAATGTTACTCAAGCTAAGGAAAATGAACAAATGAGAGGTAAATGTCGCTTTTGTATAAAAGTAAAACACTGTCAAAAAGATTTCTTGAAAGATAAAGCTTGATTTGAAAAGAAAGATAATATTTATGCTTATGTATGTTTCAAATCTAACTTATTTGAAGTTCCTAATAATACTTGGAGGCTTGATTTTAATGCTACTATTTATGTATCTAATGTGATGAAAGGATTCCGTACACCTATCGTGCTAGTGGCTAATCGCACCTATCGTTTAATTGTAGTCAACTAGTTACTCCCCCCTAAAGAGTATTGGGGACACAATGGGATGTGGTAGAAGGAGACATCACTATGCTTGAGCCATCGTACCCATAGAATTATTTAAATTGAAATAAATACAAAATAAATGGCTATTATCCTTTTTAGTTCCTAAAAATTACATTTCACTACCCAAACTTCTTACCCATTGATAGGATCGACTCTGATTGGTTGAATAATTGATGGGAGATAATAGGTTAAAGAGTTTGTGATATTTGATTGGATGACCAATAATAGAAATAGTGAGAACTTATAAATTTTCAAATTTAAATATGAAAATTTCATAAAGGGTTGAATAGACATTTCACATTTTATTTAAATACCATTTTTATACAGGTTTCTTACATTTCATTTGTGCACTACCCATTTTCCATGTACTTATCGTGTTGATAGCTATATTTGATCATTAGTCTGAATATATATATATATATATATATATATATATATATATATATATATATATATATATATAGAGAGAGAGAGAGAGAGAGAGAGAGATATTTTAAGTTAAAATGTTATTTTTTTAAATTAAACTAATTTTATTTATTTAATTTTTGACTTAAAATTTGAGTTAATTTCATGAGTTATACGAGGGTTATTAAATTGACTTTTAATTAACCTCTCAATTTTGTGGATGATTCAAATTTGAATTATTTTAATTTTTATATGAGTTAAAATATAATCAATTACAATAGATTAAATGGCCGTTTGATCGGTTGATCAAAGCAAAATTCCAATTAATATGTAATGAATTTGTTTAGTTTAGAAGTATTTTTCTTAAAAAAAGTATGAATTATTTAGTAGGTCAAATCGATATAGTTTGACAATATATGCTAGAGTTATCATTATTGAAAGAATTTTATATAATTATATGATATCTTTTTCCAATTTAATCCTACATATCATATGATTATGCATTATTTAGTTATAATTAAATAATTAAATTAAGGCTAAATACATAAATGAACCCTTGATTTTTACTGAAAATGTCTAAATCAACTTCAATTTTAAAAATATCTAATCTCACTTTTAACTTTTATAATTTAATAAATTGTAGAAAATAGTACATAAATTAACCTTTGAAGTTTACTAAAAAAGCTTAGTCATACTTTTAATTAGTTTGATTTATCTTTCAATTTTAATGCTAATTAAGATTACATTGTTCACTTAATTTTACTTTTTAATTTTTTTTTTTATCGAAAGACATGATAAATTCATATCATTAATAAAGCAAATTACAAAGTTGGCCTAAACAATGGTATTATCAAATAAAGTCCAGGCTCAAGCTCACTATAGAGTAAGTCCCATGGTATGTAAGAAATCCAGCCCTAATAGATCACACTCATTGCTTGTTACAATAAGCTAAACACCAAATACCCGAACCAGTTGAACAAGATCCGGAACACCATCTTCATTGCACGAAATTACAGCCCTAACCGCCTCTTATAGAACCATCACAGTAGATGACCCAACTTTGAAATCCCTCAAAGCCGAACCAAGGATGGTTGGCACTAATAGATGAAAAGCAAACCGATGCCCAGGCGAGGATACAGAAGAATCCATACCAGAACTGACGATTCAGAGCTTCATCTCAGTTTTACCAAGAACCAAACTCATAATTTTGGAGGTGGTATGGTAGAGCTCTCTGACATCATACCCATTAAGGGACAGAAGGCTAACAAATAGCAAATGAGAAAGTCCCCAGAATTGCCATATTTACTAAAAAATTAACAACTGCTACTGCTGTTCACACTAACCAAAGCCATCGCAGGTTTCTTCAAGACCCTCTCATGACAAAGCAGACCTGCATGCAACAAACCATAAAAAGAAAAAGTTTATCTATCTTTGGCATTTGCATTGTATCATTATTTTAGTTTATTAATCTTTGGCATTGGCTTTGTACGCTATTTCCATCACTGGACTTTCTTAAAACTATTTTTGTAACACACTCAGTGGTATTAGGCATTAAGATTCTAAATGAAGCTATCACTATTTTTAGGTGCACTCTAATGCACTAAAGGAACTCTCCATGCTCAGAGCTGCCACCACCCACCTATTGGATTGCAATCACATTCATTGCACGTTTATTGAATAATAGTCCACCATTGTCATTGAGCTTGAGAGGAGAAATTTAACACTTTAGGCAAGAGAAGGTATGAAGAGCCTAGTTTGAGTTAGCCTTTGCCAGTTCCTAAACAAAAGTAATCTTTCCCACCTAAACTCAACCTTTGCAATGTTGAGTTCAACAAAAGTGATTCCTCATTGTTTGCCAATAATAATTGTTTGTTTAGCTTCCTTGCGCACGTTGATTGCCTCCCTCCTCAACTCATTCTCGTGTCCATGTTTGAGGAGTCTTCTGAAGCATTTGTTTTAATGAGCAAACTATTCATTCTATTGAAGTCATTATTTGTGACACCCCTTACCCGTCTATAGTGTAGCTGAGCAAGTTATGCCACTCAGTGTGACGAAGCACCAATTTATGTTTCTATTACAATTTATCCCTTTTAATTCATTTATTTTCAATTTTTGATAAATCTGAATTTTTTCGCAAATTTTATAGAAAATCCAGCGGAGTGCCGGCTGTAAATTGGAAAAACAGTTCTTCTGAACCTGTTTAAAAACACTTCCAATATAATTTCCAAATCCAAACTCTATTATACACATTTCAAGTCAATCTCAAAATCTCAATCTCAAATCAAAACACTATTTTCAAAAACTTTTTTGTTCACTTCATCATCAGAAGCTCATTCATAAATATTTCTCAACATTTCATTTATCAACATACATTATACAGAAAATTTCAATAACATGAAATTTCATATATTTACATCATTACATAATTACAAGAGTTTATAGTTACAACCCAAAACTAATACAAAATGCAAAATATAAAATGCTACCCAAAATCTTAATGTCCTACCATATGCAGTGCAGATGTGAGGTGACTCTGGACTCCGGATGCAGCTTTAAAGGCTCACCCTATCTGATGTCTGCTGGGCTCCCCAGCTAGGACTCAAGTAGCCACGCGCTAAGCAATTCTGCTTAGTGGTGAAAATATAAAATAAAATAAAATATAATAAAAATAAGTATGCAGAATGTATGTTTACATTTTTTTGTAGACTTAATTTTTGATGTTATTTGCAGTATTATTCAATTAAAATTTGGTAAGGTTTATTATCATAGTCGGAGTAAACCATACTAGTTAACTGTACTGGATAAACGGGTAAACCGGCACTGGGTACTAAGTACCTCGGGCCATCACACCATCAGTCACATTGTGCCTCCCGGTATGCAACAGAATAGCTAATAAGCTGTAATAACATTAGGCACAAGGCCAAGTCTCAACACAATGTCAGAATGGCTAAAAGCCATGAAATCACCGAATGGCATAATGCCATGTGCAGTACTGCTAACAGAACCCTATTGGCATGTCAACCTATCCAAACCAATCTTGCTAGGTATACTAGGGCATTTTACACTTTTAAGTTTCATAATTTTTGCAATTCAAGTTTTAGTGTTGCTATTCCATTCATTAGTCAACAAAAATGTTGACTTTTGCATAGGCAATAGGTACATTGGTTTAAATACTCCCAACATACCACATTTTGCATTTTAAACTTATCGGTATTGGTTGCCAATACCATTTCTAAGCTTAATGTTAATTGGACAGAATTTTCAGTTTTCATGCTTTGTATTTACTGTTCCATTAGTTATTTTTGCAGTGGGAATTTGGCAAAATGATCAACATGAAAGTTGTTCCTTATTTTGTCTAGTTGCATTTCCTTTTTTGAATCACTCCATTTGGAGTTTTGTAGTTCAAGTTATGGCCCAAAAACCACAACTGGCCGGATTGAAAGTTTTCCAGAATTTCTGGACTGACCAAATCTACAGTGTTAGGAACAGTGACTGCAACTCACTTTTTGAATATGTTCTGGTCATAATTTGGGTTAGGTTTCTTCATGAAAGTTGTAGATCTATATCTCAGCTTGTTGTTGGTAAACTTTCAGGTCAATTGGACCTTTCTACACTGAGTTATGACCAAATGACTAAACACTATTCATTTGGTCATTTTGCCCAGGTAGAATGCAGGTCACCTGGATTAGGGCAAACTTTTGGTCAACTTTGTTTGGTTTTCTGGGCATGGTTTCTTCACCAAAGTTGTGCCATTATGTGTCTAGTTTCATGTCCAATTGGCCTTGCACCAATTGAACCTCTACAATTCAAGTTATTGCTGCCCAAACCTGCTGGACTTATGCCCAGTCGTGCAGCTCACCAAGGGCAGCCACACCAAGCTCTAATCCCACTACATAGTTCACTTCATTTTTTATTTAAATAGAACCAAATGGTCACTAATTGACCATTAAAACCTACTTCCATCATCACATGCTCAAAGTCTCATTTTTCCACCCCAAACCCTAACTCAAACATTACAAATCATGCATTATCATTGCATTTCATCAATCCATTCAATTCATGCATATTGAGGGCAGCTAAACTATCATTTTAAATCCATAAAACTCATCATAATCATACCCTAACCGAGGCTGCCAAAATTTATGGGATGGCATACACATAGTATTTAACAAATTTTCTTTGTAATTTGCACTCATACATAGTCCTTAACATGAATTTAAAGTGAAAACTAAGATTAGGTCACTAACCTCTATGGAGTGAAGTTTCCCCACTTGCTAGGGTTCTTGTTTTCCTTTTCTTTTTGCTCCCAAAAGAATCACCAAGATGCAAGAACACTTTTTTGTGTTGGTAGGTTAGGGTTTTGTGGTGTAGAAGCTAATGAAATCAAGCTTGAAAAAGCTTGCTTATGGTGGTTATGGTGGATAGGTCACGACAAGGAGAAGAAGAAGAGAGAAGGTTCTGATTTTCTTCATTTTTCCAGCCCATTTTATCTCTTTTAAATAAGTTTATGCCATGTGTCCATATTAGATAGGTTGGGAGAACTTTAATGACATCATTATGATGTCATAATTCCATTTTCCTTCATTTGCCCTCCTTTTCTTGTCTATTTAATTTCAATTAAATTTTTAACAATATTTATTCATATTTTATATTATATAAATTATTTATTTAACTGTACAAGTTGGCCAAAAGTCATCTCTGAAGACAAAATGACCAAAATGCCCTCCGTTTGGCTTAACGAGCCAAAATTATCTGTACCGATAGAAAAATTTTTCTAAGCATTTTCTTGGTATTCTAATGCCATAAAAACCTCAATGACCCTTCTCTGGAGTCCCAATAATTATTTTATAATTTTTTCCCCGGGTCTAGGGCTCCTAGTTGCGAGAACCGCAACTTCTCACTAGGTTACTCATCACTAGGGCACCGGCTCATTTAACTTTGTTGTATTTTATTTCTAAAATTTTTTTCTAAATTTTTATTTTTAATATTTGAGTTAATTATGGTTTCTCACTTTAGTTTAAATATTTTTCCGGACGTTCTAGCTATCCGGACCGACATTGGTCACGGAACAGTAGACTGTACGAACTAGCTGAAGTGAGGATGTTACAACTCTTTCCCTCTAATAAAAATTTCGTCCTCGAAATTTACCTAATGTAAACAGTTGAGGGAACTATTGCCTCATCATCTCTTCACTTTCCCAAGTTGCCTCTTCAGTGTTGTGGTGCCTCCAAAGCACTTTTACCAGTGGAATTTGTTTATTTCTCAGTTCCTTCACTTCCCGAGCTAGGATCTGTATAAGTTCTTCTGTATATGTCAAGTCCAGTTGGATTTCAATCTCTTCCATGGAGATGACATGTGAAAGGTCTGAGCGATATCTTCTCAGCATAGAAACATGGAATACATTATGAATTTTATCCAGTTCTGGTGGTAAAGCTAGCCGATAGGCCACTGGTCCCACATGTTCAATGATTTCATATGGGCTAATGAACCTAGGGCTTAACTTACCCTTTCTTCCAAACCTCAGTACTTTCTTCCATGGTGAGACTTTGAGAAACACTTTATCACCAACTGCATACTCTATCTCTTTTCTCTTCAAGTTGGCATAAGATTTCTGTCTATCTGAGGCAACCTTCAGGTTTGCTTTGATTATCTTCACTTTCTCCTTAGTCTATTTCACCAGGGCTAGTCCTACCAGCTTATCTTCGCCCAATTTAGTCCAACACACTGGGGTTCTACATTTCCTTCCATAAAGTGCTTCATACGGAGCCATTTGAATGCTAGCTTGGTAGCTATTGTTATATGCGAATTCTGCCAATGGGAGGTATCTATCCCAACTCCCCTCAAACTCAATGACACAACTCCTTAGCATATCCTCCAGGATCTATCACATAATTCACATTGTTACTATCATTTCAATTTATTAATTGTGAAATTTCAATTAGTTCTTAGGTTTACCTGGATTACTCGTTCTGACTGTCCATCCGTCTAATGATGAAAAGCCGTGCTAAAACGGAGTTGTGTGCCTAAGGCTTCTTGCAACTTTTTCCAGAATCTCGATGTAAATCTTGGGTCTCGGTCAGATATGATGGAAAGTGGGATTCCATGCAGTCTAACTATCTCACTGATATATAATTATGCTAACTTCTCCAGTGAGTAGTCAGTCCTAACTGGCAAAAAATGTGCTGACTTCGTCAATCTATCCACTATCACCCATACTGCATCATGCTTCTTTTGGGTGAGAGGTAGACCACTAACAAAATCCATAGTGACCGGGTCCCATTTCCATTCAGGTATGCTTATAGGCTGTAGCAATCCTGATGGAACTTGATGTTCTGCTTTAACTTGCTGACATGTCAAACACTTAGTCACATAGTCAGCTATATCCCTCTTCATACCGGGCCACCAATAATGAGGCTTCAAATCATTATACATTTTTGTGCTTCCCGGGTGCATAGCATAAACACTAGTGTGTGCTTCTTTCAGAATACTAGTCTTCAGTTCCCTATCATCTGGTACACACACTCTTCCTCTGTAATACAGACACCCATCTGCTTTCACCTCATAATCAATTTCTTTTCCCTCTGGAATTTTACCCATAATGGCCATTAATTTTTCATCTGCCCTCTGTCCATCTTGTATCTGCTGTAGCAGGGTTGGCCTCACTTGCAACTCAGCCAAAATAGCTCCGTCTTGAGCTAAGGACAGACAGGCATTTAGTGATCTTAAAGCTATGATGGACTTCCTACTTAAAGCATCAGCAACTATATTTGCCTTCCCAGGATGATAATCTATCACACAATCATAGTCCTTCAGGAACTCAATCCATCGCCTCTGTCTGAGGTTGAGCTCCTTCTGGGTTGGCAAGTATTTCAGACTTTTATGGTCTGTGTAAATGTAGCACTTTTCACCATACAAGTAATGCCTCCATATCTTCAGTCCGAAGAAAATTGCTGCAAGCTCTAGATCATGGGTAGGGTAGTTCTGTTCATGTGGCCTTAGCTGCCTGGAAGCATAGGCGACCACTTTCTCCTCTTGCATCAATACACACCCTAGCCCATTATGCGAGGCATCACTGTAGACCACAAAGTCTTTTCCTGACACTGGCTGTGTTAACACTGGTGCTTCTATCAACATAGCCTTCAGCCTCTCAAAACTGGCTTGGCACTTATCGTTCCAGCCAAATTTCACATTCTTGTGCAACAACTTGGTCATTGGAGCAGCTATAAGAGAGAACCCCTTCACAAATCTTCTGTAGTACCAAGCTAGCCCCAAGAAACTTCTGACCTCAGTTGTATTTCTAGGAGGCTTCCATTCCATCACTGCTTCTATCTTTTTGGGATCCACTCTAATCCCCTCAGCTGATACTATGTGTCCAAGAAAGGAGATTTCACTCATCCAAAAGTCACACTTGGACAACTTAGTATATAGCTTCTTTTCTCGCAGGGATTGCAGAACAATCCTCAAATGTTCATCATGTTCTTCCCTGGTCTTGGAATACACCAGAATATCATCAATAAAGACCACTACAAACCGATATAAGTATGGATGGAAGACATGGTTCATAAGGTCCATAAATGCTGCTGGTGCATTTGTTAACCCAAACGGCATCACTAAAAATTTATAATGTCCATACCAGGTTCTGAATGCAGTTTTTAACACATCTGCATCCTTTACCCTTAACTGATGATACCCTGATCTGAGATCAATTTTTAAAAATACACCGACTCCCTTCAACTGATCAAACAGATCGTCAATTCTGGGCAATGGATACTTATTCTTCACAGTTACTTTGTTTAACTGTCGGTAATCCATACACAATCTCAAAGTTCCATCCTTCTTCTTCACAAACAGCACCGGAGCTCCCCATGGTAACACATTGGGGCGTATGAACCCCTTATCGAGTAACTCCTTGTAGGGGGTAGGGCGTGAGGCGAAATATCATCCATTAGAATTATATAAAATGCACCAGGTAATGCCCAGGAAAGATGGTGGAGTCACAATGGTCTCACTTAAGTACCACCTCCTTAGACAGCATTTCCTAGACATGCACTTCATACAATCCTAATAGAATCAAACCCTTTGGTAAATGCCGTCTTCCCATAACACTACCACGGTACTAAGGATTTATGCCACAAAGGCATAGATAGGCAGAGTCGCCACCGGGTAATAACAGGGACATATTGATGTTTCTTAGAGGGTCATGGATGGCAACTTACTCCTTGCGAGTTTCCACAAGTCATTACCATAGCCCAATGTCTAGGTTCGGGATGAGTGGAGTGCGTAAGGGAAGGTGTTAGGCACCCCTTACGCTGGTCTAACCTCGTTAATTCGAGTGCAGTCCTCTACTAATGTTTCTAGAAGTCTTGTTTATTATTCCTTTATTAAACTTTATCCTAAAAATGCAATTCTAATCCTACACACATAAGTAATTCACAAAAAGGGTTGTTGTTTACACACAATTTTCATGCACAAGTAATTCCTATCTATGGGGTTGCTAATTATTTAAATGATATTTACGGATGACTAAAATTAATTTATTATTGAGAATTTAATTTACAAACAAATTCAATTTCAAATAACCCAACGTTTCTATTTAACCTAATTAATTAATTTTCACTAAGTTACCTTAAGGATAATTGAACTAAGTTAATTATGTACATGTGTAATTTATTCTAATATCACATAAGGCCCAAAATAATTACAACCTAATAAAGATTTCTAACATTCAAATTAATTTTACAATTACCAATTATTAAACTAAATTTATTTTACATGCTAATATTAGTTTAATTTACAAACAAGATTAATTTTAATTTACAAAGTATTTATTTAAATTAATTACATGCAAAAGTCAGTTAAATTAAAAACAAAGTTAATTTTAATTTACCAAATAAAAGTTCTATTATTACTACAATTTCATGCCAATGGTTATTCAAGAAGTTTTAGAGCTACTTAATCTGTTGGTAAATCACGATTTGCCATTAGCAAGCTACCCTTAAAAAGGGTCTTCTCTTTTAGTATGGCAATGATATCCCTGGCTTACTCCTGTTTAGCTCCATGTAAACTCCACGCAAATGCCCTCTTTGGTACTTACCTTAGGGCTACTTACCAATTTTGTTTATAATAAAAATAAAGAAACTAAAGAAAATAAAAGAAATAAAAAAAATATTAATAACAATTTACATTGGATTCTAACTCTAGTCTCCTAAAGGGTTAAGATTCCTAATTAATTACAACTACCTAATGGTCTAAGTCTTCTAACATTATCCAAACACTTCATAACACTTCTTGAATTAAAAGAACACAGAAAATAGATCAAATATCAATTAAAACCTAAGAAAATACAAGAACATGCATAAATATACAATTTTTAAATTCTGGCAGATTAACAGTAGCAAGAAATTCGATTTTTTAAAAATAGTTAAACATGCCTAAAAATCATAAAAAAAATTACAGAAGATAGCCTACATATCATACAATAACATAAAATTTATAAATCAAACAAAACCCTAGCCGAATGATCTACATAAATCGTAACTCTTCTAAGTGACAGAATCGTACTACTTTTTTGTAAAATTCATAACTCATTAACCACAAAAGATATGAATGCAAAACCAATTGGAAAAGATTCATAAGATTTTGAAGTTAATTTTAGACACTAGATTTGCACAAAAATATTAAGGAACAAGGGAAATATGGGCTCCACAAGTCGGATATCCTGCAAATCAGATTTTACAGGAACCTAACTTCAAACAGCCATAACACAAAATATTAAAGCTTTTTTAGTGATTCTTGAGCCTAAAATTAATGGAATTTCGTGTAGAATATGAATATAATTTTTACAAATTTTTTACAGATTTAGAAAATAAAGAAAAATAATAAAAATACGAGAGACAGAAACTAAACATGTGCAGAGTTGTGTATCCCCTCAAATTAAACATGATTACATGATCTATATGAACATATAAAATAAATTGAAGACAAATAGCATAGAATTAAAATATTGTGTGGCATAGATCTTGAAAAGAAAACAATAAAAACTGACCTTCCAGAAATCTTGTATGAAAATCTTCTTGAAGAAAAGAAAAAAATAAGGAAGAACTCAAAGAGTCTTGAATATCTCTAAATTTCTTATAGCTCTGAATTTTTTCTTCCTCTTTCCTCCCATCCTCCCCTTCTTCTCTTCTCTAGTAGGGTATTTATAGGGTTTTAGGAGAGAGGTGTGATAGGGTTTGGAGTCTTAGGATGATAAAGTTTAGATGACTTGAACAACTACAATTGCAGAATTCGAATAAGACTGGGATATGGGTGAGGTGTTTCAACCAATAGGAAGACAGAAAAAAATGGAAGGCACCAATAGGGAATGAGGAAGAGGTGTGGTAGGATTTGGAGTCTTAGGATGATAAAGTTTAGATGACTTAAACAACTGGGATATGGGTGAGGTGTTTCAACCAATAGGAAGACAGGAAAAAATGGAAGGCACCAATAGGGAATGAGGAAGAGGTGTGGTAGGATTTGGAGTCTTAGGGTGATAAAGTTTAGATGACTTAAACAACTGCGATTGCGAGTCGAATAAGACTGGGATATGGGTGAGGTGTTTCAAACAGGAAAAAATGGAAAGCACCAATAGGGAGTGAGGAAGAGAGTGGGGCCAAGGAGGAGAGAGATATTTTGTTATTTTAATTTTTAGAAAATAATTAAATGGGTCCCATTTAAAATTTCTAACTAGGCTTTCTTAGGCCCATGGAGCCCAATTAAACTTAATTAGATCCATTTAAAAAACTACCCATATTAAATTTAAACAAAATAAAATTTTATTTAAATTTAATTAAATTAATTTTCCTAAAACTTTATTATTATTTTTATTTTTTCAAGATCATGCCACGAAATTAATAATTCAGCTCAATGCCTCCAATTACATCTTACAGTCATATAATTTTTCATCATCGGGTTTCCCACGGCCTCAATGCACATACTCATCACAAAATAAGGGTCTATAATTTGCCCCCTACTTTGGCAAAAGTTGAAATCAATGCGAAAGCATTGCTCAAGTTTCGTCAAAGTGAAACTCGAATTTCTAATAACTATGAAACATTGGCTATGAGGATCAAGTATATCTTGCTCGGTCGACATACTCTATATTATGAGACTAGCTACGGTCTCATAACAGTAATAACTGTGTCATGTGAAAAATGAGTGTATCTTGCTCTGTCGATACACTCTGCGTCATGAGACTAGCTACGGTCTCATAACAGTGATAACTGTGTCATGTGAAAATTGAGTGCATCTTGCTCTGTCGATACACTCTGTGTCATGAGACTAGCTATGGTCTCATGACAATGGCAACTGTGTGATTTGAAATGTTGTGGATTCGTATTTAGGACCGCAGTCCTAAACTACCTACGTATCCCCCTCATTATCCTGAGGAAGAATCAGACCCACTCGTAGTTCGACACTTGAAACTGTGGTGATGCATGTTCTTCTACGCCTTACACACCTACAGGTGACATGTTGATGCGTGTTCTTCTACGCCTTACACAACTATGCCATATGCCCTAAACAACGTCTAAGGACTTACCAAAAAAATATCTGTCATGAAATGTTGTGGGTTCGTATTTAGGACCACGATCCTAAACTACCTACGTATCCCCTTTGCTATCCTAAGGAAGAATCGGACCCCTCGTAGTTCGACAATTGAAACTGTGGTGATGCATGTTATTATTCGCCTTACACACCCACAGGTGACATGTTGATGCATGTTCTTCTATGCCTTACACAACTATGTCATGCGCCCTAAACAACGTCTAAGGACTTACCAAAAAATATCTAATTCATGATTTGAAAAATTAGGATGACTAGGTCTCATAACTCTTTTTGTGATTTTTGTGCTTCTTGTATGCTACTTCCTATCATAGGCATGCTGATTTTGCTAGAGATTCTAAAAAAACTTAGTCCTCTGAGGGACCTCTTTTTACAAAAACTTTCTTTTAGCCTCTAAGTTTTTTAGAAGAATTGTTCACCAAAAAAGACTTCCTTAAGGTCACAATACAATTTCTCTCTGATTTTTCTTTTTCTTCTCTCCCCCCATGGTTTCTGCCTTGACTCATTTCTCTTTCATGAACTCCATTCTCTGTGCCCTATCTTTTGCCTGAAATGTCCTTTCGGATTTTCATCTCAGCGGGCTTGCTCTAACTTTTGCCTAAGTGGCCCTTCCGGGTTTTCCACCTAGCAAGCTCTTTTTTTTTTTTTTAAATTAGACAATTACCAGGACATTCATATCAAGCACCTATCTTGTCATGCTCAAAAGACATAGATTAAATCAAAACAATGCAGTTCAATTACTTAATCATTTGATGTATCCCTCAAGACACAAACATTCACGATCATAATTAAATAAAACCCATTCCTAGTCAATGCAATAAAAATTTCTTTATTTATTCAGGTACACCATTACTCCCTCTTACATTTAGTTTTGCTAAATTTCTAACCTTCCAAAGTTAGAAATAAGCTTTATAACCTGTCGAATGGCCTTTTTAGGTTTTCCATCCAAATCTTCTCTCATCTCTCCTTTTGCCTAGACTGACTTTTGCAGGTTTTCAATCTAGCATTTTTTTTTCTTTTCTTTTTTTTTTCTTTGACCCTTATTTTTGCCTAGACCGTCTTTTGTAAATTTTCAGCCTAGCGGGCCTATCTCACACAAAGTACCGTTTGAGCTTGTCTAAGTTGACTGGTTCTTGAAATTCATTCCCATCCAGTCGATATTCTTCTGACACCTCGACAAGATCTTTTTGACTATGTATGGACCATCCCAGTTTGGCTTAAACTTTCCTCTTGGATCAAAAGGGATGGGCCGAGCTTGTTTCAAAACCATGTCTCCCTCTTTGATCTTTCTTGGCTTCACCTTCTTATTAAAGGCCCTTGCTATCTTCCTTTGATAAGCCTGCATATGATACAAGGCTCGCATCCTCTTCTCATCAATCAAAGCTAGTTCTTCATATCTTTTAGGCCCACTCATTTTCGGAATCTTAGCTTCTAATATCACTCTCAAGGATTTGACCTCTAGCTCAATGGGTATGCTTGCTTGATCCCATACACTAAAGAGAATGGAGTTGCCCTGTGGATGTTCTTGTAGTAGTGCGATAACCCCAAAGAGCATAAGGGAGTTTCTCGGGCCAATCCTTATAGGTTTCAACCATTTTTCTCGAATGGTTTTCACATTCTTATTCTTTGCTTCTCTTTGCTCCATTAGTGCGGCTTTGTATGGTGAGGACTTGTGATGCTTAATCTTGAATTCGGTAATTAATTCTAAGAAATCACCTTTGAAGTAGTTTGCCGTTATCGATACTATCTCATGGGGTACCCCAAACACAAATCAAGTTCTTTCGAACAAACTTACTTATCTGCTTGGCCCCTACTACTTTATAAGATTCACTTCAACCCACTTGGTGAAATAGTCAATTGCCACAATGATAAATCTATGGCCATTAGAAGCGTGGGAGAAATCTTCCCAATAATGTCTATGCCCCATATTGAGAATGGCCACGGTGAAGTCATCTTTGTAGAGTTCAACTGGGCGGTAGGTGATTCAAATTCCCATGGATTTGGCACTCATGACATCTTTTCACAAATTTAAGCGTGATCGGTATCCATGGTAGACCGATAATAGCCCAATCTTAAAATTTTGCCCGCTAATACCCTTAGTTCATGTGAGGACCACACACTCTGCATGTACTTCCTCCATTATCTGCTCGGTGCTTTTTGTCACACACAAGAGCAATAGTCCTTGAAGAACCTTTTGTAGAGTTGCCCCAGCCAAAGTGGTAGTGGCTAATCTACATTGTAGCTCTATCCCTACTATTGGTATTGTGGGTATTCTCTTACCTCTAAATATCTTCTTATGTCCTCATACCATTTCATCTCATCTTCTAGATCTAAATGTGCTATTATTAACCCTTCATAGCATGGGATTCTACTCCTCATCGGGATAAGCGGTGGGTCAACTTACGATCACCCTTCTCCCATAAGGATGCCAGCGTGGCTAGAGCATCGACCATGCAGTTTACGAGCTCTAGGCATGTGCTTCATTGTCACTTCCTCAAAGCTAAATAATAGTTTCTTAGCATACTCCGGTATGGCCTCAACTTTTCTTCTTTCAATTCCCATTCACCTTTAATATGGGAAACTACTAGCATTGAATCTCCAAACACCTCCACTTTTTAGCCCCATGACTATTAATGCCTCTAGGCCACAAATGCAAGCCTCATATTACGCAATATTATTAGTGGTTGGGAAACATAGCCTTTTGACATTAACAATTTTTCAACATTCGGTGCTTCCAAAACTACCCCTATCTGGCTCGCTCTTATTCATAGCCCCATCAAAGTACATTTTCCATGGCTGGACCTCTACTAGCTTGAGACTCTCATCCGGGAAGGCTGTTTCGACTTCTTCCTCTTCATTAACTGGATTTTCGGAAAGAAATTCGGCCACTACACGTCCTTTGATGGTTTTTCGAGTCTCATACACAATATCAAATTCAGACAGTAGGACCAACCATTTGGCCAATTTTCCAACTAGCGTCGGTACTTCAAATAGGTACTTTAAAGGATCCATCCGGGATACTACAATAACTCGATGAGTCTGAAAGTAGTGCCTTAACTTCTTAGTTGCCCATACTACAGCCAGACAGGTTCTTTCTATTAGTGAATAATTCTCCTCATAAGCAAGGAGTTTCTTACTGATGTAATAGATGGCTCTCTCCAGATTCTCTACTTCTTGTGCCAACATTGCCCCCAGGGCCATGTTTTCCACTGATAGGTAGAGGATTAGAGGGATGTTAGGGATGGGTGGTGACAAAATTGGTGGATTGCTCAGGTACTGCTTTATCTTTTCAAATGCCTCTTGACATTGCTCATTCCACACCACTGGCTGATTCTTTCTTAGTAGCTTAAAAATTGGTTCACAGGTAGTTGTGAGCCTAGCTATGATCCTACTTATGTATTGTAATTTTCATAAGAAACCTCTAATCTCTTTTTTCGTTCTCGGGGCTGGCATCTCCTGTATTGCCTTTACCTTATCTGTGTCAACCTCTATCCCTTTTCTACTGATCATATGCCCTAACGACTTGCACAGTGACCCCAAACACACACTTGCTAGGGTTGATCTCAATTTATACTTGATGACCCTCTGAAAGAACTTCTCTAATGCCTCAAAATGTCTCTCCCTAGTTGGGGATTTTACTACCATGTCATCCACATATACTTCAACTTCTTTGTGCATCATGTCATGAAATAACATAGTAGCCATTCTCTGATAAGTCGCACGAGCATTTTTTAGCCCTAAAGGCATGACCTTATAACAATAAGTTCCCCATTCAGTGATAAAAGCTGTCTTTGCTTTATCTATCAAATCCATAAGGATCTGATTATATCCCGAAAAACCATCCATGAAGGAGTACATGGCCATGCAAGCAGCACTGTCAACAAGCACATCGATGTGAGGCAATGGGAAATCATCCTTAGGAGTAGCCTTATTCAGGTCCCTATAATCTACACACATCGAACTCGCCCATCCTTCTTGGGGTGGCACAATGTTGGCTAACCACTCGGGATACTCAATTACTTCAATGAAATCAGCCTCAATGAGCTTTTTCACCTCTTGAGCTATCTTTTCTTCCCATTAGGCCTAAGCGGCGCTTCTTTTGTTTCTTGGCCTCATGTTAGGGTGCATGGGGATCTTGTGTTGCACTATGTCTCGATCAATTCCCGGCATATCTTTATAAGACCAGGCAAATGCTTCTTGGTACTTTATTAATAAGGCTATAAATTTATCTCTTTCTTTTTGGGTTAAATCTTCAGCTAACTTAATGTCTTTAGGATCATCTGGTGTACCCAAATTAATAGAGATTGATTTTAATGCATTAACAGAAACAGATTCTAAATGATTATGAATGCCATGCGTGTAGCCATTAGGATGAACATCAAACAAGTAAGCAAAAGGACTAGTCATATTATTTATTTTTGCCTCAAAATTGTCATCAAGTACATCAGAAATAACAATATCAGTATCACTACTGTGAGCATTACAAAAGACAGACTCAAACTTAGGGGTGTAGGTCCAAGTGCTTGGCTTCCATGTAGACCTTAACTTGATGGCATTGACCTCTTGTTCTAATTCCTCAACATGCGGCAGCTCCTGGTCATCAGTCCATGCAATTGCGCCCTCCCTGATAAACTTGGTGGGCTTGAGTCGCTCTTCATCTTCAATTGGCTGATAGCCCAGCCCATATCTAGTGATCTGCCCCTTTATTTCTGGAAAAGTCACTAAGCCATTAGCTCGTTTTCCCAAACCCATACCAGGAAAAAACTTCATCTCTTTCATCATAGTGGCCACCCTAGGGTCCATCCAGTCTCCATAGATCCCAGCAACTTGGAAACCAGACAAAAGTGGTACCAAACCATCCACTTGCAGCATAGCTACTTCCCCATCTCTTTCAGCATTGACGGTGATTACACCATCTTGGTGCGGGATCTTGATCTTTTGGTGGAGTGTAGAGGGGACTCCACCTAAGGGATGGAACCAGATTCTACCCATGATGAGGAGAATGTCATGGGGATGTCTACGATGAACTCAACCGGTCTCTATAGGCGCCACCTTAACCATTGTCTTTAATACCCCTATCACGTTTCTCTTTGAATCATCATAGGCCCTGATTACTAGATCAGAACGAGTTAGTTCAGACATAGAAATTCCTAACTTTGGCATATTCTTCAGAGGGCATACATTGATGGCTGACCCATCATCTATCATCACACAAGGCACTTTCCACCCTCCAACCTCGGCAGTCCTGACAGAGCCCTACTATGGTTTCTCCTCATTTGGGAGATCATGATCAAAGAAAGTAATATGACCCCCATCTTCTATAAGCACAACTTTGGCAATCTCTTCTGGAGTTATCTCTGTGGAGACCTTGAGTACACTCAGGGCCTTGGTCGATCTTGATTACGTGTTTTCGATGCCAATAGCAATTCCCAGACCGTTACACTAGCACGAGTCCTCTTCAATTGCCTAAAGGCGATCATCCTCTTCATCTGTGTCCTCTTGACCAACACCTTGGCTTTCCCTCTCACGTTGTCCTTCTCCATGGGTGGATCAGGATAATATCTACCACTCTTGGTCATGTGGCTCACTCTACTATTTTCCTCTGCGTCAGAGTCAACCCAAACATCTAACAAACCTTCCTCATCACTGGAACTATACCAAATATCAATTGCCATTCTGGTCGAGGTTCATCAAGCTTTTGGATAGGTTGGATAAGGTTGAGAATTTGGTCGGGATCAATTGAGGTGGTGGAAATCATGTAAAGTCTTGGTGGGGGTGGAACATTATGATTAGGCATTGGGTTGGTGCGGGTGTTAGGTCGATTTTTTAGGTCGACTATTTTCTTGGCATCGATCAGGTCTTGGACTTCATGTTTTAGCCGAAGACATTTATCAGTGTCATGACCGTGAGTTTGGTGGAATTGGTAATATAGATTAGCATTATAACTAGGTGGAAATGGGTTTAGTGGTGGCCTAGGTGCTAAAGGTTGGAGGAGACCTCGAGCTTTGAGTCGCTCGAAGACTTTAGATAGAGGTTGGTTGAATTGAGAGAACTTTCTAGGGAGTGCGGGACACGGTTTGAACCTCAATGACTTTGTTTTCCCAGTAATGTTGCGGTGGTGGTATCCTCCCCTCTTGGGTGATAACTCTTCTTTTCATTGTTCAATACATCCTCCACTAATACTGACATCATATAGCTGTTCAAAGGTAGCCAAGGGATAATAACAAAGTTTCTCATAATAACTAGGCTGCAGACTTTTGACTACCAATCGCTCTTGATCCTTTTCAGCAGGCCTATTGGTCATCTTCATGGCCTTTTTCCTCCATCTCAATAGATACTCTGAAAAGGTTTCATTTGGTTTTTGCCTAGTGGTCTCTAAGTCTCTCAGGGTAACATCTAAAGCTGTATTATAGGAGTATTGTTGCACAAATCTCCTAACTAGCTCTTCCCAATCTTTTCTCACAGTGGCTTCTAGCCCATGATACCATGAAGATGCAACCCCTTCTAGTGACATAGAAAAGAAGCGAGTGACTTGGTTCTTAGTCAAACCGTTGTTTTCATGACTATAAGATAAGACACGAGGTGGGTTTTGGATCACGGTACCATCGAATTTAGCCAAATCGGGCATCTTGAATTTTTGGTAGATTTCCATCCAGCTGGATGTCAAAGTCATCTGCATCTATGACCCCATTCGATGAAATTGACTTGCTTTTTCACCTTGGCACGAAGTTTTTCCATCATCTCAGTAACAACTCTAATCTCCTCACTTGTCCCCTTTTCTTTCTTTTTGGCCTTGTCTTGGAGATAATCTTCTTCATCCCACACATCATCAAAGGCTTTCTTTTTATTAGTCTCTTCTTCAGGCCTTTTCACCTGAACATCACTAGGCCACCCATCTCTAACTTCTTCTCAAAGTTGGCCATGATTTTCCTTCAAGCTCGACCATCTTGGCATTCAAAGCTACTTCAAGCATCTGTCTAAACATGACCTTAGTGTCTTCCATTTTAGCTTGTGCAGGTGTAACTCTTACTAATCTCTTTCCCTCCCTAACCCAACTGACCTGATTAGAAGTCTTCTTGATGTGTTCTAAAGCTATGTTAACTACAAGAGAAAAAAAAAATACAAGGGTATAACAACATATGCTATGTACAAATGAACTGCATCAATGCATGAATATGCGCTTTCATTTTTACCATTGCCTTTACAAAGCCAAAAGCCGACCGTACTAATCGACCAAAAGCGAACCAAAACCAGCTGTATAAACCGAACTAAAATCGGACCAAAGACTAAATGATAAACCGAAAGAATGTCTCGAGAACTGAATCTTAGCCCCCTTATACCTTCAACTCTCACGTGCAGGTAAGAAAAATTCTATCCTAGGCTATGGTACCTTTGGACACACCAACAGAGGGTGGTCCAGGACGATCCTTCCCTCACAAACAAAGGATTTATATCCTTAAAGTTTAACCATAAGTAAGCATCCTCTTGCTTAACATGGGTTTTAAAATGGACTTGGGCCTATACACACATTGGGTTTATGCATAGGCCTAGGTTCATCTCAACTACCACTAGAACTTATGGTTTGAACAGTAAGGATACAAATCCAGCACAACAAAAATCTACGGGGTACCTAGGGTTGAAATCTATGGCTCATGGGCTTCATTGGGTAGGAAAAGGGTCACCCATGCGAGAGCTTGTCCATTAAGCACAACGGCCGGAGCTGTGGCTCTTTTATATACTCGAAGGTACGGGCATGGGGTGCTAGCATTCACCAATTCGTCATAGCTCGAGTAGAACTATGGTCTCCTTAGCTAGTACCAGCGGGGCTAAAAAGGGTAAGGGTGATCCATGTGATAGTGTAGTGCAATGCAAAAAGTTTAACAGAGGAATAATATTAGACTAATAGAAACATGTTGGAGTAACTATCCATTTAATCCCCGATTAGTGAGTCCAAGCGTAGGGGTGGGGCGTGAGGCGAAATATCATCCATTAGAATTATATAAAATGCACCAGGTAATGCCCAGGAAAGATGGTGGAGTCACAATGGTCTCACTTAAGTACCACCTCCTTAGACAGCATTTCCTAGACATGCACTTCATACAATCCTAATAGAATCAAACCCTTTGGTAAATCTGTCTTCCCATAACACTACCACGGTACTAAGGATTTATGCCACGAAGGCATAGATGAGGCGAGTCGCCACGGGTAATAGCAGGGACATATTCGATGTTTCTTCCAGGGTCATGGATGGCAACTTACTCCTTGCGAGTTTCCCTGGCCGTCATTACCATAGCCCAATGTCTAGGTTCGGGATAGTGGAGTGCGTAAGGGAAGGTGTTAGGCACCCCTTACGCTGGTCTAACCTCGTTAATTCAGTGCAGTCCTCTACTAATGTTTCTAGAAGTCTTGTTTATATTCCTTTATTAAACTTTATCCTAAAAATGCAATTCTAATCCTACACACACAAGTAATTCACAAAAGGGTTGTTGTTTACACACAATTTTCATGCACAAGTAATTCCTCTCTATGGGGTTACTAATTATTTAAATGATATTTACCAGATGAATAAAATTATTTTATTATTGAGAATTTAATTTACAGACAAATTCAATTTCAAATAACCCTACGTTTCTATTTAACCTAATTAATTAATTTTCACCAAGTTACCTGAAAGATAATTGAACAAAGTTAATTATGTACATGCGTAATTTATTCTAATATCACATAAAGCCCAAATAATTACAACCTAATAAAGATTTCTAACATGCGAATTTATTTTACAATTATCAAGTATTAAATTAAATTTATTTTACATGCCAAGGTTAGTTTAATTTACAAGCAATATTAATTTTTATTTACAAAGTATTTATTTAAATTAATTAAATGCAAAAGTCAGTTAAATTTAAAACAAAGTTAATTTCAATTTACCAAATAAATATCCTATTATTACTACAATTTCATGCCAATGGTTATTCTAGAAATTTAGAGCTACTTACTGTTGGTAAATCACGGTTGCCATTAGGGCAAGCTACCCTTAAAAAGGGTCTTCTCTTCTAGTATGGCAATGATATCACAGCTTACTCCGTTTAGCTCCATATAAGCTCCACGCAAATGTTCTCTTTTGTGCTTGCCTTAGGGATACTTACCAATTTTGTTTGTAATAAAAATAAAGAAACTAAAGAAAATAAAAGAAATAAAGAAAATATTAATAACAATTTACATTGGATTCTAACTCTAGTCTCCTAAAGGGTTAAGATTCCTAATTAGTTACAACTACCTAATGGTCTAAGTCTTCTAACATGATCCAAACACTTTATAACACTTCTTGAATTAAAAGAATACAGAAAATAGATCAAATATCAATTAAAACCTAAGAAAATACAAGAACATGCATAAATATACAATTTTTAAATTCTGGCAGATTAACAGTAGCAAGAAATTCGATTTTTAAAAATAGTTAAACATGCCTAAAAATCATAAAAAAAATTACAGAAGATAGCCTACATATCATACAATAACATAAAATTTATAAATCAAACAAAACCCTAGCCGAATGATCTACATAAATCGTAACTCTTCTAAGTGACAGAATCGTACTACTTTTTTGTAAAATTCATAACTCATTAACCACAAAAGATATGAATGCAAAACCAATTGGAAAAGATTCATAAGATTCTGAAGTTAATTTTAGACACTAGATTTGCACAAAAATATTAAGGAACAAGGGAGATATGGGCTCCACAAGTCGGATATCCTGCAAATCAGATTTTACAGGAACCCTAACTTCAAACAGCCATAACTTACAAAATATTAAAGCTTTTTTAGTGATTCTTGAGCCTAAAATTAATGGAATTTCGTGTAGAATATGAATATAATTTTTACAAATTTTTTACAGATTTAGAAAATAAAGAAAAATAATAAAAATACGAGAGACAGAAACTAAACATGTGCAGAGTTGTGTATCCCCTCAAATTAAACATGATTACATGATCTATATGAACATATAAAATAAATTGAAGACAAATAGCATAGAATTAAAATATTGTGTGGCATAGATCTTGAAAAGAAAACAATAAAAACTGACCTTCCAGAAATCTTGTATGAAAATCTTCTTGAAGAAAAAAAATAATAAGGAAGAACTCAAAGAGTCTTAAATATCTCTAAATTTCTTATAACTCTGAATTTTCTCTATCTCTCTCCTCCCATCATCCCCTTCTTCTCTTCTCTAGTAGGGTATTTATAGGGTTTTGGGAAAGAGGTGTGATAGGGTTTGGAGTCTTAGGATGATAAAGTTTAGATGACTTGAACAACTACAATTCACGAGTCGAATAAGACTGTGATATGGGTGAGGTGTTTCAACCAATAGGAAGACAGAAAAAAAAATGGAAGGCACCAATAGGGAATGAGGAAGAGGTGTGGTAGGATTTGGAGTCTTAGGATGATAAAGTTTAGATGACTTAAACAACTACAATTGCAAAATTCGAATAAGACTGGGATATGGGTGAGGTGTTTCAACCAATAGGAAGACAGGAAAAAATGGAAGGCACCAATAGGGAATGAGGAAGAGGTGTGGTAGGATTTGGAGTCTTAGGGTGATAAAGTTTAGATGACTTAAACAACTGCGATTGCAGAATTCGAATAAGACTGGGATATGGGTGAGGTGTTTCAAACAGGAAAAAATGGAAAGCACCAATAGGGAGTGAGGAAGAGAGTGGGGCCAAGGAGGAGAGAGATATTTTGTTATTTTAATTTTTAGAAAATAATTAAATGGGTCCCATTTAAAATTTCTAACTAGGCTTTCTTAGGCCCATGGAGCCCAATTAAACTTAATTAGATCCATTTAAAAAACTACCCATATTAAATTTAAACAAAATAAAATTTTATTTAAATTTAATTAAATTAATTTTCCCAAAACTTTATTATTATTTTTATTTTTTTTCAAGATCATGCCACGAAATTAATAATTCAGCTCAATGCCTCCAATTACATCTTACAGTCATATAATTTTTCATCATCGGGTTTCCCACGGCCTCAATGCACATACTCATCACAAAATAAGGGTCTACAATATGCATGATGGATGATCATGGACTCTAAAAGACCAATGTGATTGGATTTATTTCTTTTATGTTTCTTTGGGATTGTAAATTAATTAATTTATTTTAATTTATATTGGGCATGTATTATGAAGTTTGTAATAATTTTTGGGTTGTAATTTCATTTATTTAAGTTCTTGTAAATTCGCCTTGGTGTGCCAAGGATTACTATGTAATTAGATTGCAAGAAGTTCAAGGAGGTCAAGAGCATTGGTGGGACCAGTGGGAGGAATTCAAGATCAAGTGTTGATTCTGTACTCCTTCAGCAACTCTTGTAAAATGAATGAATGACATGCAGCTAGCAATGCACTGATTCACTTCTTGGTGGCTCGAGTGAATCCCTTAGAAAGTCCATGATCATACCATATTTACTGCTTATCCACAAATGCATGAGATGTATGGGAATGTATACAATTATATGATATATGCATGCTAAATGGATAATGTGCAAAGTGAGACCAAAATAGTAATTAGGATGACCATAAAATCTTCCAAACAAATGAATAAGTTGGAAATGTTATAATTAAAGTAATTATAACATAGGCCCTCCATTGGGACAATTATTTTAAGAAATTTTAAATAGTTGCATAAGATATAATTAATTTAAGAGATTTTCTTAAGAATAATTGTTAAGCATGAGAAGTTGTAAATATGTAAATGGTTTGGTGCCCAATATTGGATGTACCTGAGGACATTAAAATTATTTGCATAATTACTAGCTCAATGGGATCAACTTAACTAATGCAAGATAAGTCAATAATGGACGTACCTGAGATTTTGAGCATTAGGGGCTAGGTAAAGGATTGAACCTCACATGAGATGTGATGAGCAAGGAGTTGCTCACTTATAGTTTATTGTAATTCCAATAATGGATGTACTTGAGGATGATCAATAGAATTATAAGAATTCAATCACCCACTAGAAATCCATCAACTAGGATTTCCATTTTCTACTTTGGAAGTGTAGGATTAGCTAAGTTAGTGGGAGGACCAATTTGATTAAAGACCATAATCATTTTGGTTAATTACTTTATATATTTACTAATTAATCTTTTTATTTTTTGCAGTTAATTTTATGATAATAATGAGCACAGAACATCCACCACCATCCAATATCTTTGCATGCATACTTGATTGCAATAGGTTAACGAGGACCTACTCTCACTGATTGGCTAAGATATTTGAAACTTGTCCTGAACCTTGAACATCTAGGATATGTTGTAGATTCAAATATTACTGGTCCCTTGACTCCAAAGGGCACTCAAGAGGAACATGAAACTTTGGACAAGTGGAAGGAACATGATATGAGAGCTAAGTGTTACATGCTTGCTTCCATGAGTAATGAGTTATAGAAGCAGCATGAGAACATGTAGAGTGCGAGTGAGATCCTCCTTCACCTACAAGAGTTGTATGGTGAGCACAATAGGAATGCTAGGTATGAGATATCTAGGCAGCTGTTCCGCATGAGGATATCTGAGGGACAGAATGTTGGGGATCATGTCCATAAGATGATTGGTGATTGAGCAATTGGAACATCTTGACTTCAATATGGATTTCCAACTACAGAGGATTTGATCCATTAGTCCCTTCACGAGTTTTTGGGAATTTTGTGACAAATTTCCATATGACTCAACAATGCACCTTAGTGGTTTACTCAACATGCTGGTTATTGCCCAAAAGAATATGCCGAGCAATAAAGGAAAAGAGGTAGCTTTGATTGCATCTTCTTCTCTTTGGAAAGCCCAACAAGAAGAAGGGCAATAAGAAAAGAAACCTCAGTTCTGGTCATTCTAAGAAAATAGCTAAGCAGAAAGGAAAACTAAAGTGATGGAGGTAAAGGAAAGTGTTTCCCTTTGCTAGAAGGATGGGCCTTTGGAAAAGGAAGCATCCGAGTATCTTGCTTCTCTGAAGGACAAAAAGGATAGACCTTTGGAAGGTATGTCCATATCTTATTATTTAGATTACGATGATACTCATAGTTCATCTCTGACTTGGGTTTTAGATCTGGTGCAGTTCTCACATTTCTAATGATATGTAGGAACTAGCAAATAGTAGCAACTTGCATTCTCAAGATGTTAGAGTCGGATTAGCAATGGTTCAAGCTGTTGAAGCTTTAGCCATAGGATCTAAATCTTTTACATGTTTGGACATATTTTTGTTTGGATAAAATTTTATATGTACTGATGCTTTTAAGAACATCATTTCTATATCTAGTTTGACTAGAAATGGCGATGAATTTGATTCACAAATGATGTTTGCAATATTTATTTTGGAAATAAATATGTTGGTTGAGTTATATGAATGATGGTCTTTATTATTTGGGTAATAATGACAAACACAAAATGAATGTAAGTGATCTAAATGAATGCAATGCCATAGTGAAAATCAACTCAAGTTCAAAATATATTTGGCACTTAAGGTTAAGTCATGTTGCGAGAAGATAGAATTGCAAAGTGGAGAAAATGGGGATTCTATCCTCATTGGGCTCTGAGCCTACTCAACTTGTGAATCTTGCCTTGAGGTAAAATGGCTAGATCACCCTTTGTTGGACAAGAGCTAAGAGTGAAAATATTTTGGAGCTAATACATAGTGATGTATGTGGTCCATTTAAAGAAATGGCTAGAGGGCTTTCATTATTTTATTACCTTTCTTGATGATAAATCAAGGTTTGGGTATTTGTATTTGATGAAATACAAACATGAATCCTTTGAAAAGTTCAAAAAATTTAAATCAGTAGAAAATCAAGCGGGAAAGAGTATTAAAGCTCTTGATCGGATCGTAGAGGTGAATATTTGAGTCTTGAATTTGATGCATACTTGAGTGAGCACGACATTGTTTCCAGTGACTCCTCTAGGAGCATACAACTAAATGGTGTATTTGAAAGGAGAAATCGTACCTTATTGGATATGGTACATAGTATGATGAGCTATACTGATATGCCAATCTCCTTTTGAGGATTTGCATTAGAATCAACTTTGTATATTCTGAATAGGATTCCATCAAAATCAGTTTCTTCCACACCTTATGAGATATGGCATGGAAGAAAGCCAAGTCTTAAGCATGTTAAGATTTGGGGTTGTCCAGCTTATGTCAAAAAGCTAAACATTGATAAATTGGAAACTATATCAGAAAAAGGTCGATTTGTTGGATATCCAAAAGATAGTTTTGGATATTATTTTTATTGTCTACTTCACAAAGGTTGTGATAAGTAGAGATGCCACATTTGTTGAACAACGGTATGTTTAAGAAGGTGGCAAAGGAAGGCAAATAGAGTTGGAATTGGAGAATTCTGACCAACCAATAGATCAGATGGATATAGATCCATCTAGTCAACCTACACCCATTGATGAAACATCTACAGTTGTTCCTCGTAGAACAACCAGGGTATCTCACCCACTAGTGAGATATGGTTTCCTTCATGAAGAAGAACAAGAGTTGTTTACTCATGAAGAATTAAATCATGGAGATGATCCACTTACCTATGAAAAAAATCTGAAATTGATTCAATTTATAAGATTCAAGTTTGGGATCTTGTTGACCCACAGAAGGTATTGTACCTATAGGGAACAAATGGGTTTTCAAGAAGAAAATTGATTACGATGGAAAGGTAGAGACCTATAAGGCAAGGCTAGTAGCGAAGGGTTTCGCCAAAGGCAAGGAATCAACTACGAGAGACTTTCTTGCTGTTGCCATCTTAAATCAATTAGGATTCTATTAGCAATAGCTGCATACTATGATTATGAGATTTGGCAAATGGATGTCAAAACAGCTTTTCTCAATGGATACATTGAAGAAAACATTTTCATGGAACAACCTAGGGGTTTTGAATCCCAAGATGGTTCTAAGGTATGCAAGCTAAAGCGATCCATTTATGGGTTGAAATAAGCTTCGAGGAGTTGGAACATCTGTTTTGATGAAGCCATTAAATCCTTTGGTTTTATCAAAAATGAGGATGAGCCATGTGTATATAAGAAGGTTAGTGACAGTGCTATCACTTTCCTTGTCTTATATGTGGATGACATACTGTTGATGGGTAATGACACAGGTATGTTGACAAATGTAAAGATATGGTTGTCAAATACATTCTCCATGAAAGACTTAGGGGAGGCAACCTATATTCTTGGGATTCGCATCTATAGAGATAGAGCGAAAAGAATAATTGGTTTATCCCAAAGTCTATACTTGGAAAAGGTGTTAAAGAGGTTTAACATGCTTGATTCCAAGAGAGGATTGTTACCAGTGAGACATGGTATCCATCTTTCTAAAGAGATGTCTCCAAAGACACCTGAAGAAAGAGATAAAATAGCCAGGATTCCATATGCTTCGGCTATTGAAAGTTTAATATATGTAATGTTTTGTACTAGTAGGATATCGCATATGCTATTAGTTTGACTAAGCGGTATCAATCAATCCAAGTTTGGAATATTGGATAGTATCAGAATATCCTTAAGTACTTGAGAAGAACTAAGGATTTATTCTTGATCTATGGAGTGAAGACTTGCAATTGGATGGTTATCTTGATTACGATTTCTAATCGGATATCGATGATAAATTCTACATCTAAATATATGTTCATTTGTAATGGAGAGTGCGATCGGTTGGAAGAGTTCCAAGCGAGCACATTGCGAGATTCCACTCTGGAGTGAGTATATTCTTTGCATCAAATCTTTGCAAAGGAAGGTGTTTGGATAAAGAAGTTCGTGGCGAGAACTTGCGATAGTTCCTTCCATTGAGTCAGCGGTTCCACTACACTATGACAACAATGGAGGCGATCATCTGAGGCTAAGGAACCAAGGTCTCACCAAAAATTCAAACACATGAAAGGCACTACCACATTATCGGAGAAATAGTTGGGCGAGCGATGTAGCCATGCGAGAAAATAGCATCAGCTGAAAATCCAGCTGATCCATTCACTAAGCCTATGTCACAGACTCAGCTAGACTGACATCTTGAGAAGATAGTTCTAAGATATTATAATGAATGGCTCTAGTGCTAGTGGGAGATTGTTAGTAGAATGCCCTAGAGTATATCATTTAGTATGTATCTTGTACATGTTTTATTAATAAAGGCTGGTCCACTTTTCTGTTTTTATAATATATTTATGTGTAATAGAAAAGGTCCATCGATATTTCATTAGAAATATTATTTTTAAGTTGTTAAGAATATGAGTGACATTATTTATAGCACAAAGTATCATAAATAGGTTCACAATCGAGGATAGTTCATAATAAGGACATGACTTATCCAGAAAGATTGTATTCATGTTTGTTCCCAAGTTATTTATATGAGATATAAATAAGATGGAATTGTGAGTCTCATGCCATATGACAAACATGATAGGTACTTATAAATGATAAGTAGGTCGAACCAGTGACACTTATGACAAGCACATGGAGTTTACTCTTGTCAATGTTTTGTCATAAATCATATCAGTGCATATAATCTTTAGACCAGAGATAGCACAGTTATCTTGTATATAAGTAGTTTGAGTTTGATACTGCTTTCATACTTGTACTGTGTATGGGTATATGGGCATGTGTTGGCTCCTACTAGTTATATATGGAGGTAAGTGTTGATCAAGATGGAATCTATTCTTCTAAGTAAATAGAGATAAAATCCTATGTTTATTTAATTGTTCTTGATATTTCAAGTTCTGGCGGAGACGGATAGATTTAATCGAGAAAGAGTTTACGATGAGAAAATCTTTTAATCAAGCTGGAATTAAAGAGAACATAATATTCATAGCAAATGGAGTTTGACATAAACCATGACTCCGACTTGAGTTGGGATTTTTATGTAGAGATTCTAGTGCATGGTAACATATGATTATAAGTTCATTTAAGGTAAACCTTATTACTAATTGGGTGTCCATGGCATGCTATGCTAGGTGTTAACCATGGTCTATGAGGTGCATAAAATGATTTAGAGAAATCATTTATGGTAAGAAAGAGTTACGATGATATTAAGAGTTGATATCATGTCTCATTGCCTTTTAGTGATGAGCCTAGTAAGTCACACACATACACAAGTAATCACCTAATTAAATATGATTTAATTAATTAATTAAAGAGTTTGATTGATTAATTAAATAGGTTTGGTTTGCAATTAGATTACAAAGTCCTAGCATGACTTGAAACCAAATCTATATTATTGGATGTATAGTATAAATTAAATTTATATTTAAAGTGTTTAAATATGAATTTAATTCATGCGAAATTAATTAATCGAGATTAATTAATTAATTTATATTTAATATAAATTCATTAGAAGACGAGAAATAATTATTTTTGGTTAAGAACTCAAGAATTAAGACACGAGGCATTTTGGTCATTTCGTAGTGTGACCGTGGCACCATGAGATGGTGACACATGGCACTATACATAAGCTTGCGAAATATCTTTTAATCATGTAACATGATTAAAATTAAGATTAAATATAGGTTTGACACTTGGCACAATGTGATTGGGTCACTTAAATCTAGAGCTAATCAAAGGGTGACATGTGGCAAGGGTTTAATGTGTTAACCTAGCTATATAAGTGTTGTTATGAGAAAATAAAATACAACCAGCAGCCACACTCCTTTGTCACACCATTTTGAAGCTCTCCCTCTCTTCCTCTTCATCTCTCATCAATTCAAAGAGATTGGCCATCAATCTCTTGAATTAAAAATACTAAAAATTGTTTCTAGTATCCTGTTTACATCTCTAATCTCTTAAAAGGCAGAACTTGAATTTCTAATTAATAGAAAAAGCTTTAGAAGCTGTTCAAGGGCTGCCATAGGTGTTCTTAGTGTGGATAAGCTAGAGGACAACATTTGGTGTCTGAAGGCGAATCTCAAAGTCAGAAATCTGACTGCGATTGCATCGAGAGGTTAGTGTAATCGTTCTTGATTTAATCTAGGGTTCTAAAATTAATCGATTAATTTTAAAATCTTAAATAGCAAATACAGATCAAAAAACATATTAATAGAGTTTTAATATGTCGTTTATCATTGAAATCAAATAGTTAAAAATAAATCTTGCGTGATGCATGTGACCCAGGTGAAAATTTTTGAATTCAATGGTATAAACTTGTGTTTTTCACGCTTTCGTTCCTTCAGAAGGCTCCTACATATATGGCCCAAATCTTTCCTTCCCGTTTCTGATGTGGGACACGAATCCACCAGTGCATAGCTGGTTGAACAAGCATGTCCCAACCCCATCCTTGGAGTCATGACAATTTTACTCGCGATAGTTTTTCATTGTTATCGCGGTGAGCGGATAGACGGAAGCGGTAGAGTAGGCTGCTTGTGCCACACTTTTGGGATTTTGCTGGGTATATTGAGTATACCACTTCCTTGTAAATATTGTTGTAATGTATGTGAACTGTATGTATATATTGTACTTAGTCTTGGCGATTTGTAAACTAAAGTTATAAATTATTTTGGCTTTGTAAAAATGTTGTAATATATTTTTCTTCTCTCGACTTTTGGAACTCTTGAAAATTTATATTTAAGCGAGTTTGACAAATGTTGAGAAATTGATTGTGTTGAGCCATATTGGAGTTTGGGATTGAACAAATATATTGGAACTTTTTTCTGAGTTTTTGAAGAAGCTTGTTTTATTCAAAATCTGACGGCACTCTGCCGAAATTTTGTGAAATTTGATACTTGATTTGTTAATTGGTTTCATTTTAGTTAAAAACTTTTAACACTGTTAAAAGTGCTCACCCTTTGTAAAAGAAATAAGAAAAGGTTTAAAATCCTTGTAGTGTATTTAATGGGTTATCGATAGATGAAGTTTGGTAATTCATTAGGTATCTATGGGATCATGTTATACCTTACGTAGGGATAAGGTGTGACATTTGGAATGCATCTTTAGGACACGGATGTTGTCCTCTAGCTTGTCCACACTAAGATCACCTATGGCGCCCTTGCAGCGACTTCTAAAGCTTTTTCTATGAATTAGAAAATCAAGTTTTGCCTTTTAAGAGATTCTGAGATGTAAATAGAACACTAGAAAGCGATTTCTAGTATTTTTAATTTAAGAGATTATTTGCTAATCTCTTGGAATAGATGAGAGATGAAGAAGAAGAAAGAGAGAGGAGCCTTTGGGTGGCGGCACAAAGAGGAGCGGCAGCTTATGTTATTTGTTCTTTCATAACAACACTTATATAGTTAGGTCATCACTTAAAACCCTTGCCACATGTCACTTTACGATTGTTTCTAGGTTTAATTGACCCAATCACATTATGCCAAGTGTTAAACCTATATTTAATCTTAATTTTAATCATCTTACATGATTAAAAGACATTTAACAAGTTATGTGTAGTGCCATGTGTCATAATAGATTTTGCGGTCGCACAGACGATCACTCACGAAGTGGGAAAAAGTGAGAGTCGCCACCTTAGTTTTGAGGGAAACTAAAGAAAACCATTTGAGAAGTTAAATTAAAAATGAAACCACTTCAAAGCAGAGATTCTAAGTTAGGTCCGTAGCGGGTGGGGAAGGTGTTAGGCACCCCACCTGCGTCCCTTAATAAGGGTAAGTAGATTTAGTCTGCGTCCTTTATAAATTAGTTAGGAGGGCTTAGGCGGCAATGTTAATCCTTTTGGTAGAAGGAATATTTGATTTTTCACTAAATTTGGATCACCCAGGATACATAAGTAAATGAGACAACCTTAGTGAGCAGGCGTGAGAATCGGATAAGAACTCTCCTCCGATCTCTTTTAAGTTGTTTATTAAAATTTTGAGGGACGGATAAGAACCCTCCTCAGATCTCTTTTACGTTATTTATTAAAATTTTGAGGGAATGGGATAAGAACCCTCCTTGATCTCCTTTAGAGTTATTTATTAATGTTTTGAGTTGAGACCGGATAAGAACTCTCCTCCGATCCTATTTAATGTTTATTAAAATTTTGAAGGAGACAGGATAAGAACTCTCCTCAGATCTCTTTTTACGTTTATTAAAATTTTGGATTGAGACCGGATAAGAACTCTCTTCCGATCTCATTCAGATTAACAGGAGCCTGGAAGGGATTTCTCCGATCTCCCAGATTTTTAATTTCAACTACATGACATAAGAACCTAAAGCTAAGGATTCTGGCGTTCTAAGATGCTGGGGATAAGGCTTCTCGATACCTTTTGACTAGATCGGAAAACTAGACTTGATTTATCGACCTTCCATCGTTTATTTTACCAATATCGATTACTGACCGATCTACTCTGTTCGTTTATTTTGGTCTTATTCCACTTTCTGACATCTTTGTCGAATTGCTGTTTACGTCGGCCTAATAGTATGGCTATCTTCCTGACGTGTTATTCATGTTCTCTCTTTTAAAGAGACCCTTGAGTTGCGATTACCTCGTTTACCCAACCACTTACATACTACTAGGAGTTAGAAAACTTGCTTTCAAAAAGATGAAGATTAATAAAAATGGGCGATCACTAAATAGATGATTTGGGAGTGTCATTCTTTGGGGATCGTTTGTGCAAAAATAGTCTTGAAGAAAGTTGCGGATGTAAGAAGAACACAGGAAAATCACGGAAAGTAAATGCGGACACTCGATAAAGCGATGATATGAGCTCTTACAGTAACATTCTTTGGGGATCGTTTGTGCAAAAGTAGAAAGTCACGGATGTGAGAAGAACAAAGAAAATCAGAAAGTAAATGTAAGCACTTAATAAAATAGTAGTATGAGCTCTTACCGTAGGAGCCAAATCTACTAAAATAACTATGGGGTGTCAAATAGTGACAAGGCAGCGAGTGATTGGCACGAGGGTGGTGTTCCTCGTGAACTGGAGGGTGCTTAGCTAAAATGCGATCAGATCAAGATGAAAAGAACCAGTGGAATGAAGTTGAGCTTGGACAATGAAAGCAGAGATGATAAAAAGCGAGAAAGTGAGAGTGTGACGGATAATGAACAAGCTGAAATGTAGAGTTCAGTATTGAGAATCTTTTCAAGAAAAACACTTAAACTAGTTTCAAAAGTCTTTTGGTGACACTTCTAAGTAGTGAGTAGCAAACTAAATGAAATTTGAGTTCCTCTGCTATAATATGACCTCTTGTCTATTTTTGCCGTCCGTCCCTTGAGCAGTTTTTATGCAGTATTTATAGGAATCGGGTGCTCTTCGTGAAGGGTCGGGATTTATTTGAGGGAGATGGAGGGTCGAGATTTGAAGGACATGATCGGAGGTTCAGGAATTAAAGAGAATCAAAATGAATGGTTGAGATCACTCTTCATAATATTTGTCCTTTTCTTCTTTCCATCAGCGGTCCCAAATTTCCTTGTCAGGAGCGATCCAGAGGGCTAAGAGCGAAAAAGGCTGGTATTGTCATCTTCTCTCTTGATCTAAGGGTTCGGGTTTGTCCTTACAAGTGGGATCAACGGTGGAGATTGGGATGTACAGGTGTCATGACATACCACGGCACTGTCGGCATTGCGGGCGATTCTTAGGCGTGCGGTGGAGATCTAAATGCCTGCGCCTTAACTACCTCGGCTCTGTCGGCGGTTGTGGAATTTGTCTTATTCTTTTTGCCTACGATCCCTCCTCTTTCGATCTCTTTCACATGTTCTTTCCGACCTTTCATGCTGGTCTCCCACCTTGATCTATTATTACGATCTCTCCTTTTCTCTGGTTGGTCTGGTCAAAGCATTAATTGTCCCTCGATTCTAAGCGTCCGCTTCGTTTTCTGCTTAGCAATAAATGCTCATCCCCCTATATATACCCCTGTCGACGGAGACATTTCCTTCATCTGATTTTCCTCTCTTCCTTTCTTACTTTCTCTGTTCATTGCTCGGTGGAAGTTACGGCTATAAGCGTGGCTTTGATCTTTTCCGATGGACTTCTTTACTCACCGACGAAAATTTACGATCCGGTGATCGAATGACCTTATGCGGCGATGGTGAGAGGGTGGATTTGACCGATCTGTATTGCGGACCTTGGTTGTACCGATCTCGAGTCGCTCAACTGAGTTCATTCGGTTTCTCATCACATTGAGTGTTCCGACAGCGGTTTTCCTCCACATTGGGTGTTCCGACAGCGGGTCGGTTTCGGGTGGTAACATCGGTGACGATGTCTCTTATCTTCATGGGAGTCATAGTCACCCCATCTGAGCTGCACATCTATCCGATGTCAACAACCGGTCTCCGGGTCAAACACGTCTTTTGACTCAGCCACGAGACTAGGCTTTGACATAGGCCTTTTAGATAGGATGTTCCACCGGTCTCTAGAGATCGCCCAAATGATGTAATCCTAAAATGTAATCAGATCTCTAAAGATCGCCCAAATGATGTAGTTAGACCTTTATTGTAGTCCGATCCCTAGAGATCGCCCAAATGTTGTAGTTAGACCTTTATTGTAGTCCGATCCCTAGAGATCGCCCAAATGATGTATTTTATTTTCAATGCAATCCGATCTCTAGAGATCACAGAAATGATGTGATCCAATGATAGTGTAATCCGATCCCTAGAGATCGCCCAAATGATGTAATCTGATCTTTTGAAAAATAAAGACTTTATTTTATCGATTATCATCTTATTATTTTTGCATTGACTATTTTTCCGATCTCTAATGTGGTTATCCGATCTGGTTCTTTACAGATGACACTTAAGCGATCCTTTATTCAAAATATTTAACTTATTATGCGATCTCCAATTAACCGATCTCTGAACATTCGGATATTTGAGAGAAGTGTCGAAACATTGTCGAGTCCCACCAATCGATGCGCTGCCTAGAACCTCGCGAGCATTAAATGCTCGGACTAGTATAAATAGGGGTGGGAGGGTTAGCCAGTTGTTCTCCCATTCCATTTTCAATCCCCTGCTCACAACTTCGAAGTTCTTGAAGGAACGGAAGCGTGAAAAACACAATATTATACCATTGAATTCAAAAATTTTCACCTAGGGTCACATGCACCATGCAAGATTTATTTTTATCTATTTGATTTCAATGATAAACAACATATTAAAACTCTTTTAATATGTTTTGAATCTGTATTTGCCATTTAAGATTTTAAAATTAATCAGTTAATTTTAGAACCTAGATTAAATCAAGACGATTACACTAACCTCTTGATGTCTTTGCGGCATGTCTGCGCCTTTGAGATTCGTCTTGAGGACACGGATGTTGTCCCTCTAGCTTGTCCACACCAAGAACACCTATGGCATCCCTTGAATAGCTTCTAAAGCCTTTTCTATTAATTAGAAATTCAAGTTACGCCTTTTTAAGAGATTAGAGATGTAAGCAGGACACTAGAAACAATTTCTAGTGTTCTTAATTCAAGAGATTGATGGCTAATCTCTTTGAATTGATGAGAGATGAAGAGAAATAGCTGGAGAGGCTCAAAGTGGCGTGACATATGAGAGGAGAGGCTGCTGGTTGTGTTTTCTTTTCATAACCACACTTAAATAGCTAGGTTAACACATTAAACCCTAGCCACATGTCACCTTTTGATTAGCTCTAGGTTTAAGTGACCCAATCACATTGTGCCAAGTGTCAAACCTATATTTAATCTTGATTTTAATCATCTTACATGATTAAAAAAAACATTTAAAGCTTATGTGTATGCCATGTGTCACCATCTCATGGTGCCACGTGTCCTACTGAAATGACCAAAATGCACCTGTGTCTTAATTTTGAGTTCTTAACCCAAAATAATTATTTTCTTCTTCTAATTAATTTATATCAAATATAAATTAATTAATTAATCTCTATTAATTAATTTCTCATCAATTAAATTCATATTTAAACACTTTAAATATAAATTTAATTTATAATACACATCGAATTATCTAGATATGGTTTCAAGTCCTGCTAGGGACTTTGCAATATAATGGCAAACCAAATTTATTTAATTAATCAAATAAACTCTTTAATTAATTAATTAAATCATATTTAAATAGGTGATAACTTGTGTATGTGTGTGACTTGCTAGGCTCATCACTAATTGGCAATGAGACATGATATCAACTCTTAATATCATCGAACTCTTTCTTACCATAAATGATTTCTCTAAATCATTTTATGAACCTCATAGACCATGGTTAACACCTAGCATAGCATGCCATGGCCACCCAATTAGTAATAAGATTTACCTTAAATGAACCTATAATCATATGTTACCATGCACTAGAATCTCTACTGTTACAAAATCCCAACTCAATTTGAGTCATGGTTTATGTCAAACTCCATTTGCTATGAATATTATGTTCTCTTTTAATTCCAGTTCTTGATTAAAAGATTTTCTCATCGAAACTCTTTTACGAATAAATCTATCTGTCTGGCGGGAACTTGAAACATCAAGAACAATTAAATGAACATAGGATTTTATCTCTATTTACTTAGAGGAGCAGATTCCATCTTGATCAACACCTACCTCCATATATAACTAGTAGAGCCAACACATGCCCATATACCCATACATAGTACAAGTATGAAAGCGATATCAAACTCAAACTACCTATATACAAGATAAGCTGTGCTATCTCGGTCTAAAGATTATATGCATTGATATGATTTATGACAAAACATTGACAAGAGTAAACTCCATGTGCTTGTCATAAGTGTCACTGGTTAAACCTACTTATCATTTATAAGTGCCTATCATGTTTGTTATATGGCATGAGACTCACCATTCCATCTTATTTATATCTCATATAAATAACTTGGGAACAAACATGAATACAATCTTTACGGATAAGTCATGTCCTTATTATGAAGTATCCTCGATTGTGAACCTATTTATGATACTTTGTGCTAGAAATATTGTCACTCATATTCTTAACAACTTAAGAATAATATTTCTAACAAAATATCAATGGACCTTTTCTATTACACATAAATATATTATGTAAGCGGAAAAGTGGAAATGCCTTTTATTAATAAAATTATGTACAAGATACATACTAAATGATATGCTCTAGGGCATACTACTAACAATCTCCCACTAGCACTAGAGCCATTCATTACAATATCTTAGACCTATCTTCTCAAGATGTCGGTCTAAGCGAGTGCGTGACATAGGCTTAGTGAATGGATCATTTGGATTTTTCGGTGATGTTATTTTTCTGCATGGCTATATCGCCTTGCCCAACTATATCTCGATAATGTGGTAGTGCCTTTCTATGTGTTTGGATTTTGGGTGAGACCTTGGTTCCTTGCTTTGTATGTTTGCTCCATTATTGTCACGCGATGTAGTGGGCTGCGACTCAATGGAAGGAACTCTTGTAAGTTACATCACGAACTTCTTTATCCAAGCGACTTCCTTTGCGACATCGATGCGACAATATACTCGACCTCGATGAGTGGAATCTGCGATCGTGCTCTGTTTGGAACTCTTCCAGTATTGCACCTCCATTACAAATGAACACATATCTAGAGGTAGACTTTCTATCATCGATATCGATTGGAAATCGAATCGGTATAACCATCCAATTGCAAGTCTCCACCTCCATAAATCAAGAATAAATCCTTAGTTTTTCTCAAGTACTTAAAGATATTCTTTCTAAACTGGGATTGGATTGATACCTGCTAGTCAAACTAACAGCATATGCGATATCTGGCCTAGTACACAACATTGCATACATTAAACTTCTAATAACCGAAGCATATGGAATCCTGGCCATCTTATCTCTTTCTTGGTGTCTTTGGAGACATCTCTTTAGAAAGATGGATACCATGTCTCACTTGGTAACAATCCTCTCTTGGAATCAAGCATATTAAACCTCTTTAACACCTTTTCCAAGTATAGACTTTGGGATAAACTAATTATTCTTTTCGCTCTATCTCTATAGATACGAATCCAAGAATATAGGTTGCCTCCCCTAAGTCTTTCATGGAGAATGTATTTGATAGCCATACCTTTATAGTTGTCAACATACTTGTGTCATTACCCATCAACAGTATGTCATCCATATATAAGACAAGGAAAGTGATAGCTCATCACTAACCTTCTTATATACACATGGCTCATCCTCATTTTTGATAAAACCAAAGGATTTAATGGCTTCATCAAAACGGATGTTCCAACTCCTCGAAGCTTGTTTCAACCCATAAATGGATCGCTTTAGCTTGCATACCTTGGAACCATCTTGGGATTCAAATCCCCTAGGTTGTTCCATGAAAATGTTTTCTTCAATGTATCCATTGAGAAAAGGCATTTGACATCCATCTGCCAAATCTCATAATCATAGTATGCATATTGCTAATAAAATCCTAATTGATTTAAGCATGGCAGCAAAGAGAAAGTCTCCTCATAGTCTATTCCTTGCCTTTGGCGAAACCCTTTCGCTACTAGCCTTGCCTTATAGGTCTCTACCTTTCCATCAGAACCAATTTTCTTCTTGAAAACCCATTTGTTCCCTATAGGTACAATACCTTTAGGTGGGTCAACAAGATCCCAAACTTGATTCTTATACATGGAATCAATCTCGGATTTCATAGCATCAATCCATTTTGAAGAGTCTATATCTGATATAGCTTCTTCATAGGTAAGTGGATCATCTCCATGATCTACTTCTTCATGAGTAGACAACTCTTGTTCTTCTTCATGAAGAAAACCATATCTCACTGGTGGGTGAGATACCACAGTTGTTCTACGAGGAGCAGTGTAGATGTTTCATCAATGGGTATAGGTTGACTAGATGGATTTATATCCATCTGATCTGTTGGTTGGTCAGAATTCTCCAATTCTAACTCTATTTGCCTTCCTTTGCCTCCTTCTTGAACAAACTGTTGTTCAAGAAATGTGGCATCTCTACTTATCACAACCTTTTGTGAAGTAGGCAAATAAAAATAATATCCAAAACTATCTTTTGGATATCCAACAAATCGACCTTTTTCTGATCTGGTCTCCAATTTATCAGTGTTCAGCTTTTTGATATAAGCTGGACAACCCCAAATCTTAACATGCTTTAGACTTGGTTTTCTTCCATGCCATATCTCATAAGGTGTGGAAGAAACGATTTTGATGGAATCCTATTCGAATATACAAAGTGATTCTAATGCAAATCCCCAAAAGAAGATTGGCATATCGGTATAGCTCATCATACTACATACCATATCCAATAAGTGCGATTTCTCCTTTCAGATACACCATTCAGTTGTGGTGTTCCTGGAGGAGTCAGCTGAGAAACAATGCCATGCTCTCTCAAGTATTCATCAAATTCAGTACTCAAATATTCACCTCCACGATCTGATCGAAGAGCTTTAATACTTTTTCCTGTTTGATTTTCTACTTCAGATTTAAATTCCTTAAACTTTTCAAAGGATTCATGTTTGTATTTCATCAAATACAAATACCCAAACCTTGATTTATCATTAGTAAAGGTAATAAAATAATGAAAGCCCCCTCTAGCCATTTCTTTAAATGGACCACATACATCACTATGTATTAATTCCAAAATATTTTCAGCTCTTAGCCCTTGTCCAACAAAGGGTGATCTAGTCATTTTGCCTTGAAGGCAAGATTCACAAGTTGGAGTAGGCTCAGAGCCCAATGAGGATAGAATCCCCATTTTCTCCAATTTTGCAATCCTATCTTCTGCAACATGACATAACCTTAAGTGCCAAATATATTTTGAACTTGAGTTAGTTTTCACCATGGCATTGCATTCTTTTAGATTGCTATACTCTAGCCAGTGGAAACACTTTCTTACTGGCAATGGAAACACTTTCCTATGCCTTCATCAGCTTTAGTCTTCCCTTTCTGTTTAGCTATTTTCTTGGAAGGACCAGGAATCTGATGTTTCTTTTTCTTATTGCCCTTCTTCTTGTTGGACTTTCCAGCAGAAGAAGATGCAACCAAAGCTACCTCTTTTCCTTTATTACCAAGCATATTCTTTTGGGCAATAACCAGCATGTTGAGTAAACCAGCTAAGGTGCATTCCTGTTTAGTCATATGGAAATTTGTCACAAAATTCCCAAAAGACTCAGGAAGGGACTGAAGGATCAAATCCGTTTGTAGTTGGAAATCCATGTTGAAGTCAAGATGTTCCAACTGCTCAATCAGCAGAATCATCTTGTGGACATGATCCCCAACATTCTGTCCCTCAGACATCCTCATACGGAATAGCTGTCTAGATATCTCATACCTAGCATTCCTGTTGTGCTCACCATACAACTCTTGTAGGTGAAGGAGGATCTCACTCGCACTCTGCATGTTCTCATGTTGCTTCTGTAACTCATTACTCATGGAAGCAAGCATGTAACACTTAGCTCTCATATCATGCTCCTTCCACTTGTCCAAAGTTTCATGTTCCTCTTGTGTGGCCTCTGGAGGTAAGGGACCAGGAACATTTGAATCTAGAACATATCCTATATGTTCAAGGTTGAGACAAGTTTCAAATTTCTTAGCCAATCAGACAGTTAGGTCTGTCAACCTATTGTGATCATGTATGCTTGCAAGGATATTGGATGGTGGTGGTTGTTTTGTGCTCATTTTTATCGAGAAAATTAAGAAAATAACCAGATTATTTAGTAAATGTATCATGTAATTAACCAAAAGGATTATGGTCTTTTCATCAAAGTGGTCCTCCCACTAACTTAGCGAATCCTACACTTCCAAAGTAGAAAACGGAAATCCTAGTTGGATGGATTTCTAGTGGGTGATTGAATTCTTATAATTCTATTGATCATCCTCAGTACATCCATTATTGGAATTACAATAAACTATAAGTGAGCAACTCCTTGCCCATCACATCTCATGTGAGGTTCAATCCTTTACCTAGCCCCTAATGCTCAAAATCTCGGTACATCCATTATTGACTTATCTTGCATTAGTTAAGTTGATCCCATTGAGTCAATAATTATGCAAATAATTTTAATGTCCTCAGGTACATCCAATATTGGCCACCAAACCATTTACATATTTACAACATCTCATGCTTAACAATTATTCTTAAGAAAATCTCTTAAATTAATTGCATCTCATGCAACTATTTAAAATTTCTTAAAATAATTGCCCCAATGGAGGGCTTATGTTATAATTACTTTAATTATAGCATTTCCAACTTAATCATTTGTTTGGAAGATTTTATGGTCATTCTATTTACTATTAAGGTCTCACTTTGCACATTATCCATTTAGCATGCATATATCATATAATTGCATACATTCCCATACATCTCATGCATTCATGGATAAGCAGTAAATATGGTATGATCATGGACTTTCTAAGGGATTCAATTCTGAGCCACCAAGAATTGAATCAGGGCATTCCTAGGTGCATTTCATTCATTCATTTTACAAGAGTTGCTGAAGGAGTACATAATCAACATTTGATCTTGAATTCCTCCCACTGGTCCCACCAATGCTCTTGACCTCCTTGAACTTCTTGCAATCCAATATTACATAGTAATCCTTGGCATACCAAGGCGAATTTACAAGAACTTAAATAAATGAAATTACAACCCAAAAATTATTACAAACTTAATAATACATGCCCAAAATAAATTAAAATAAATTAATTAATTTACAATCCCAAAGAAACATAAAAGAAATAAATCCAATCACATTGGTCTTTTATAGTCCATGATCATCCATCATGCATATCACTATTTAACAATTAAATAAAACATACATACTTAAATTAAATTGAATATCTCATATTCAACTTAAAAATCCAGATTTGAATATGATTCAAATAAATTTAAAAATTCAGATTTGAATCTCATTCAAACAAATTTAAAAATTCAGATTTGAATCACATTCAAACAACATCAAAAATTCAGATTTGAATCACATTCAAACATTTTTTAAAAAATCAGATTTGAATCACATTCAAATATATTTTAAAAAATCAGATCTGAATTTTATTGAATCAATTTTAAAAATTCAGATTTAAATATGATTCAAACAACTTTAAAAATTCAGATTTGAATCACATTCAAACAACTTTTAAAATTCAGATTTGAATCACATTCAAACAATTTTTAAAATTCTGATTTGAATCATAATTTAATTGTGTGATTAAAACTACTAATTAAACACTTTAATTAGTCAAAGAATAGGCCTTAGATCATACAACAATTGCAGAATTAAAAGCCAAACCTTGAACCACCCATGGAACCATTGTTGCGCACCAATGGTGGCTTCACCATGTGTGCCGCCACACCTCTCTTGATGCAACCAGCAATGAATCAATCATCTCATGATCAAATCACACAATTAAATCATATAATCAACAATCTAAATGGCAAATATAGTGGCTCGATACCAATTGAAGGAGCAGGCGTGAAAAACACAAGATTATACCATTGAATTCAAAAATTTTGCCTAGGGTAACATGCATCATACAATATTTATTTTTATCTATTTGATTTCAATGATAAACAACATATTAAAACTCTTTTAATATGTTTTGGATCTGTATTTGCCATTTAAGATTTTAAAATTAATCAGATTAATTTTAGAACCCTAGATTAAATCAAGAACAATTACACTAACCTCTTGATGCCTTTGCAGCGTGTCTGCGCCTTTGAGATCGTCTTGAGGACACCAAATGTTGTCCCTCTAGCTTGTCCACACCAAGAACACCTATGGCAGCCCTTGAACAGCCTCTAAAGCTTTTTCTATTAATTAGAAATTCAAGTTCTGCCTTTTAAGAGATTAGAGATGTAAACAGGACACTAGAAACAATTTCTAGTGTTCTTAATTCAAGAGATTGATGGCTAATCTCTTTGAATTGATGAGAGATGAAGAGAAATAGCTGGAGAGGCTCAAAGTGGCGTGACAAATGAGAGGAGAGGCTGCTGGTTATTTTTTCTTTTCATAACCACACTTAAATAGCTAGGTTAACACATTAAACCCTAGCCACATGTCACCTTTTGATTAGCTCTAGGTTTAAGTGACCCAATCACATTGTGCCAAGTGTCAAACCTATATTTAATCTTGATTTTAATCATCTTACATGATTAAAAAAAAAAAACATTTGGCAAGCTTATGTGTAATCCCATGTGTTACCATCTCATGGTGCCACGTGTCACACTGTGAAATGACCAAAATGCCCCTGTGTCTTAATTTTGAGTTCTCAACCCAAAATAATTATTTTCTTCTTCTAATTAATTTATATCAAATATAAATTAATTAATTAATCTCTATTAATTAATTTCTCATCAATTAAATTCATATTTAAACACTTTAAATATAAATTTAATTTATACTACACATAATCTAGATTTGGTTTCAAGTGATGCTAGGGACTTTGCAATTTAATTGCAAACCAAACCTATTTAATTAATCAATTAAACTCTTTAATTAATTAATTAAATCATATTTAAATAGGTGATAACTTGTGTATGTGTGTGACTTACTAGGCTCATCACTAATTGGCAATGAGACATGATATCAACTCTTAATATCATCAGAACTCTTTCTTACCATAAATGATTTCTCTAAATCATTTTATGAACCTCATAGACCATGGTTAACACCTAGCATAGCATGCCATGGCCACCCAATTAGTAATAAGATTTACCTTAAATGAACCTATAATCATATGTTACCATGCACTAGAATCTCTCTGTTACAAAATCCCAACTCAATCTTGAGTCTTGGTTTATGTGAAACTCCATTTGCTATGAATATTATGTTCTCTTTTAATTCCAGTTCTTGATTAAAAGATTTTTCTCATCGAAACTCTTTTACGAATAAATCTATCTGTCTGGCCAGAACTTGAAACATCAAGAATAATTAAATGAACATAGGATTTTATCTCTATTTACTTAGAGGAACAGATTCCATCTTGATCAACACCTACCTCCATATATAACTAGCAGAGCCAACACATGCCCATATACCCATACATAGTACAAGTATGAAAGCGATATCAAACTCAAACTACCTATATACAAGATAAGCTGTGCTATCTCGGTCTAAAGATTATATGCATTGATATGATTTATGACAAAACATTGACAAGAGTAAACTCCATGTGCTTGTCATAAGTGTCACCGGTTGACCTACTTATCATTTATAAGTGCCTATCATGTTTGTTATATGGCATGAGACTCACCATTCCATCTTATTTATATCTCATATAAATAACTTGGGAACAAACATGAATACAATCTTTCTGGATAAGTCATGTCCTTATTATGAAGTATCCTCGATTGTGAACCTATTTATGATACTTTGTGCTAGAAATATTGTCACTCATATTCTTAACAACTTAAGAATAATATTTCTAACAAAATATCAATGGACCTTTTCTATTACACATAAATATATTATGTAAACGGAAAAGTGGAAATGCCTTTTATTAATAAAATTATGTATAAGATACATACTAAATGATATGCTCTAGGGCATACTACTAACAATTGAAGAGGACTCATGCTAGTGTAACGGTCTGGGAATTGCTATTGGCATTAAAAAAACACAGAACCGCACTGACCAAGGCCTTGAGTGTACTCAAGGTCTCCACGGAGATAACTCCAGAAGAGATTGCCAAAGTTGTGCTTATAGAAGATGGGGGTCATATTACTTTCTCTGATCATGATCTCCCAGCTGAGGGGAGAAACCATAGTAGGGCTCTGTTTGTGACCGCCGAGGTTAGAGGGTGGAAAGTGCCTTGTGTGATGATAGATGATGGGTCAGCCATCAACGTATGCCCTCTGAAGATTCTGCCAAAATTAGGAATTTCTATGTCTGAACTAATTGGTTCTAATCTGGTAATCAGGGCCTATGATGATTCAAAGAGAAACATGATACGGGTATTCAAGACTATGGTTAAGGTGGGGCCTGTAGAAATCGAAGTTGAGTTTACTGTGCTAGACATCCCCATGACATTCTCCTTACTGTTGGGTAGAATCTGGTTCCATCCCTTAGGTGGAGTCCCCTCTACACTCCACCAAAAGATCAAGATCCCGTATCAAGATGGTATAATCACCATCAATGCTGAAAGAGATGGGGAAGTAGCTATGCTGCAAGTGGATGGTTCGGTACCACTATTGTCTGGTTACCAAGTTCCGGGGATCTATGAAGACCGGATGGACCCTAGGGTGGCCACTATGATGAAATAGATGAAGTTTTTTCTGGCATGGGTGCAGGAAAAGCGAGCTAATGGCTTAGTGACTTTTCCAGAAATAAAGGGGCAAATCAATAGATATGGGCTGGGCTATCAGCCAACTGAAGATGAAGAGGAACTCAAGCCCACCAAGTTTATCAGGGAGGGCGCAATTGCATGGACTGATGACTAGGAGCTGCCGCATGTTGAGGAATTAGAACAAGAGGTCAATGTCATCAAGTTAAGGTCTACTTGGAAGCCAAGCACTTGGACCTACACCCCTATGTTTGATTCTGTTAATTGTAATGCTCATAATAGTAATCGATATTGTTATTTCGATGTACTTGATGATGATTTTGAGGCAAAATAAATAATATGACTAGTCCTTTTGCTTATTTGTTTGATGTTCTTCCTAATGGCTACGCATAGCATTCATAATCATTTAGAATCTATTTACATTAATGCATTAAAATCAATCTCTATTAATTTGGGTACACGGATGATCCTAAAGACATTAAGTTAGTGAAGATTTAACCAAAAAGAAAGAGATAAATTTGTAGCCTTATTAATAAAGTACCAAGAAGCATTTGCCTGGTCTTATAAAGATATGCCGGGAATTGATCGAGACATAGTACAACACAAGATCCCCACAGACCCCAACATGAGGCCAGTAAAACAAAAGAAACGTCGGCTTAGGCGAATGGGAAGAAAAGATAGCTCAAGAGGTGAAAAAGCTTATTGAGGCTGATTTTATTGAAGTAATTGAGTATCCCAGTGGTTAGCCAACATTGTGCGATCCCAAGAAGGATGGGCGAGTTCGGATGTGTGTAGATTATAGGGACCTGAATAAGGCTACTCCTAAGGATGATTTCCCATTGCCTCACATCGATGTGCTTGTTGACAGTGCTGCTTGCATGGCCATGAACTCTTTCATGGATGGTTTTTCGGGATATAATCAAATCCTCATGGATTTTATAGATAAAGCAAAGACAGCTTTTATCACTGAATGGGGGACTTATTGTTATAGGGTCATGCCTTTTGGGCTAAAAAATGCTGGTGCAACTTATCAGAGAATGGCTACTATGTTGTTTCATGACATGATGCACAAAGAAGTTGAAGTATATGTGGATGACATGGTAGTAAAATCCCCAACTAGGGAGAGACATTTTGAGGCATTAGAGAAGTTCTTTCAGAGAGTCATCAAGTATAAATTGAGACTGAACCCTAGCAAGTGTGTGTTTGAATCACTTCAGGCAAACTGTTAGGACATATGATCAGTAGGAAAGGGATTGAGGTTGACCCAGATAAGGTGAAGGCAATCCAAGAGATGCCAGCCCTGAGAACAGAAAAAGAGATTAGAGGTTTCTTAGGCAAATTACAAGACATCAAGAGGTTCATAGCTAGGCTCACAACTACTGTGAACCAATTTTTAAGCTACTAAGAAAGAATCAGCCGATGGTGTGGAATGAGCAATGTCAAGAGGCATTTGAAAAGATAAAGCGATGCACAGGCAATCCACCAATTTTTTCACCACCCATATCTAGCATCCCTCTAATCCTCTACCTATCAGTGGAAAACATGGCCACAGGGCAATGTTGGCACAAGAAGTAGAGAATTTGGAGAGAGCCATCTATTACATCGATGAAACTCCTTGCTTATGAGGAGAATTATTCACTAATAGAAAGAACTTGTCCAGGTCAGTAGTATGGGCAACTAAGAAGTTAAGGCACTACTTTCAGACTCATCGAGTTATTGTAGTATCCCGGATGGATCCTTTAAAGTACCTATTTGAAGTACCGATGCTAGTTGGAAAATTGGCCAAATGGTTGGTCCTATTATCTGAATTTGATATTGTGTATGAGACTCGAAAAACCATTAAAGGGCGTGTAGTAGCCGAATTTCTTTCTGAAAATCCAGTTAATGAAGGGGAAGAAGTCGAAACAGCCTTCCCGGATGAGAGTCTCAAGCTAGTAGAGGTCCAGCCATGGAAAATGTACTTTGATGGGGCCATGAATAAGAGCGGAGCCGGTATAGGGGTAGTTTTGGAAGCACCGAATGGAGAACAATTGTTAATGTCAAAAAGGCTATGTTTCCCAACCACTAATAATATTGCAGAATATGAGGCTTGCATTTGTGGCCTGGAGGCATTAATAGCTGTTGGGGCTAAAAAAGTGGAGGTGTTCGGAGATTCAATGCTAGTGGTTTCCCATGTTAAAGGTGAATGGGAATTGAAAGAAGAAAAGTTGAGGCCATACCTAGAGTATGCTAAGAAACTATTATTTAGCTTTGAGGAAGTGACAATGAAGCACATGCCTAGAGCTCGAACCGGATAGGCGATGCTCTAGCCACGCTGGCATCCTTATGGGAGAAGGGTGATCAGAAGCTGACCTAGCCAGTTATCTTGATGAGGAGTAGAATCCCATGCTATGAAGGGTTAATAATAGCACATTTAGATCTAGAAGATGAGATGAAATGGTATGAGGACATAAGAAGATATTTAGAGGTAACAGAATACCCACGATACCAATAGTAGGGATAGAGCTACAATTCGTAGATTAGCCACTAAGTTCACTTTGGTGAGGGCAACTCTACAAAGGTTCTTTGAAGGACTATTGCTCTTGTGTGTGTGAAAAGCGATGCAGCGGATAATGGAGGAAGTACATGCGAGTGTGTGGTCCTCACATGAGCGGAAGGGTATTAGCGGCAAAATTTTAAGATTGGGCTATTCTTGGTCTACCATGGATCTTGATTGCGCTAAATTTGTGAAAAGATGCCATGAGTGCCAAATCCATGGGAATTTGAATCACCTACCGTCGATGAACTCTCTGACATGACTTCACCGTGGCCATTCTCAATATGGGGCATAGACATTATTGGGAAGATTTCTCCCACGACTTCTAATGGCCATAGATTTATCATAGTGGCAATTGACTATTTCACCAAGTGGGTTGAAGTGAATCTTATAAAGTAGTAGGGGCTAGCGGATAAGTAAGTTTGTGAGAAAGAACTTGATTTGCGGGTTTGGGGTACCCCATGAGATAGTATCGGATAACGGCGGCCGGTTCAAAGGTGATTTCTTAGAATTAATTACGAATTCAAGATTAAGCATCACAAGTCCTCACCATACAAAGCCACAGACTAATGGAGCGATGAAAGCAAATAAGAATGTGAAAACCATTACGAGAAAAATGGTTGAAACCTATAAGGATTGGCACGAGAAACTCCCTTATGCTCTTTGGGGTTATCGCACTACTACAAGAACATCCACAGGGCAACTCCATTCTCTTTAGTGTATGGGGATCAAGCAGTGCTACCCATTGAGCTAGAGGTCAAATCCTTGAGAGTGATACTAGAAGTTAAGATTCCGGAAAATGAGTGGGCCCAGAAAAGATATGAAGAACTAGCTTTGATTGATGAGAAGAGGATGCGAGCCTTGTATCATATGCAGGCTTATCAAAGGAAGATAACAAGGGCCTTTAATAAGAAGGTGAAGCCGAGAAAGATCAAAGAGGAAGACATGGTTTTGAAACAAGCTCGGCCCATCCCTTTTGATCCAAGAGGAAAGTTTAAGCCAAACTGGGATGGTCCATACATAGTCAAAAAGATCTTGTCAGGAGGTGCTGTAAGAATATCAGACCTGGATGGGAATGAATTTCAAGAACCAGTCAACTTAGACAAGCTCAAACGGTACTTTGTGTGAGATAGGCCCGCTAGGCTGAAAACTTACAAAAGACGGTCTAGGCAAAAATAAGGGTCAAAGAAAAAAAAAGAAAAAAAATGGTAGATTGAAAACCTGTAAAAGACAGTCTAGGCAAAAGGAGAGATGAGAGAAGATCTGGATGGAAAACCTGAAAAGGCCATTTGGCAGGTTATAAAGCTTATTTCTAACTTTGGAAGGTTAGAAATTTGGCAAAACTAAATGTAAGAGGGAGTAATGGTGTACCTGAATAAATAAAGAAGTTTTATTGCATTGACTAGGGATGGGTTTTATTTAATTATGATCGCGAATGTTTGTGTCTTGAGGAATACATCAAATGATTAAGTAATTGAACTGCATTATTTTGATTTAATCTATGTCTTCTGAGCATGACAAGATAGGTGCTTGATATGAATGCCCTGGTAATTGTCTAATTTCAAAAAAAAAAAAAAAAAAGAAGCTCGCTAGGTGGAAAACCCAAAAGGGCCACTTAGGCAAAAGTTAGAGCAAGCCCGCTGAGATGAAAACCCAAAAGGGCATTTCAGGCAAAAGTTAGGGCACAGAGAAAAGAGTTCATGGAAGAGAAATGAGTCAAGGCAGAAACCATGGGGGTAGAGAAGAAAAAAGAAAAATCAGAGGGCAATTGTATTGTGACCTTAAGGAAGTCTTTTCGGTGAATAATTTTCCTCAAAAAATTTTGAGGCTAAAAGAAAGTTTTTGCAAAAAGAGGTCCCTCAGAGGACTAAGTTTTTTTTAAAATCTCTAGCAAAATCAGCATGCCCATGATAAGAAGCAGCATACAAAAAACACAAAAATCACAAAAAGAGTTTTGAGACCCAGTCATCTCAATTTTTTCAAATCATATATTTTTTGGTAAGTCCTTAGGACATAGTTGTGTAAGGCATAGAAGAACATGCATCAACATGTCACCTGTGGGTGTGTAAGGTGTAGAATAACATGCATCACCACAGTTTCAAGTGTTGAACTACGAGGGGATCTGATTCTTCCTTAGGATAGCGAGGGGGATACGTAGGTAGTTTAGGATCGTGGTCCTAAATACGAACCCATAACATTTCATGACAGATGTTTTTTGGTAAATCCTTAGACTTTGTTTAGGACACATGGCATAGTTGTGTAAGGCGTAGAAGAACACGCATCAACATGTCACCTGTAGGTGTGTAAGGCGTAGAAGAACATGCATCACCACAGTTTCAAGTGTCGAACTACGAGTGGGTCTGATTCTTCCTCAGGATAGCGAGGGGGATACGTAGGTAGTTTAGGACTGCGGTCCTAAATACGAATCCACAACATTTCAAATCACACAGTTGCCATTGTCATGAGACCGTAGCTAGTCTCATGACACAGAGTGTATCGACAGAGTAAGATGCACTCAATTTTCACATGACACAGTTATCACTGTTATGAGACCGTAGCTAGTCTCATGGCCAGTATATCGGCGAGTAAGATACACTCATTTTTCACATGACACAGTTATTACTATTATGAGACCGTAGCTAGTTTCATAACATAGAGTGTGTCGACCGAGCAAGATATACTTGATCCTCATAGCCAATGTTTCATAGTTATTAGAAATTCGAGTTTCACTTTGACGAAACTTGAGCAATGCTTTCGCATTGATTTCAACTTTCGCCAAAGTGGGGGGCAAACTGTAGACCCTTATTTTGTAATGAGTATGTGCATTGAGGCCGTGGGAAACCCGATGATGAAAAATTATATGACTGTAAGATGTAATTGGAGGCATTGAGCTGAATTATTAATTTCGTGGCATGATCTTGAAAAAATAAAAATAATAATAAAGTTTTGGGAAAATTAATTTAATTAAATTTAAATAAAATTTTATTTTGTTTAAATTTAATATGGGTAGTTTTTTTAAATGGATCTAATTAAGTTTAATTGGGCTCCATGGACCTAAGAAAGCCTAGTTAGGATTTTAAATAGGACCCATTTAATTATTTTCTAAAAATTAAAATAACAAAATATCTCTCTCCTCCTTGGCCCCACTCTCTTCCTCACTCCCTATTGGTGCCTTCCATTTTTTCCTGTCTTCCTATTGGTTGAAACACCTCACCCATATCCCAGTCTTATTCGAATTCTGCAATCGCAGTTGTTTAAGTCATCTAAACTTTATCACCCTAAGACTCCAAATCCTACTATACCTCTTCCTCATTCCCTATTGGTGCCTTTCATTTTTTCCTGTCTTCCTATTGGTTGAAACACCTCACCCATATCCCAGTCTTATTCGAATTCTACAATTGTAGTTGTTTAAGTCATCTAAACTTTATCATCCTAAGACTCCAAATCCTACCACACCTCTTCCTCATTCCCTATTGGTGCCTTCCATTTTTTTCTGTCTTCCTATTGATTGAAACACCTCACCCATATCCCAGTCTTATTCGAATTCTGCAATTATAGTTGTTCAAGTCATCTAAACTTTATCATCCTAAGACTCCAAACCTTATCACACCTCTCTCCCAAAACCCTATAAATACCCTACTAGAGAAGAAAAGAAGGGGATGATGGGAGGAAAGAGGAAGAGAAAATTCAGAGCTACAAGAAATTTAGAGATATTCAAGACTTTTTGAGTTCTTCCTTATTTTTTTCTTTTCTTCAAGAAGATTTTTAGACAAGATTTCTGGAAGGTCAGTTTTTATTGTTTTCTTTTCAAGATCTATGCCACACAATATTTTAATTCTATACTCTTTGTCTTCAATTTATTTTATATGTTCATATAGATCATGTAATCATGTTTAATTTGAGGGGATACACAACTCTGCACATATTTAGTTTCTGTCTCTCGTATTTTTATTATTTTTCTTTATTTTCTGAATCTGTAAAAAAATTTGTAAAAATTATATTCATATTCTACACGAAATTCCATTAATTTTAGGCTCAAGAATCACTAAAAAAGCTTTAATATTTTATAAGTTATGGCTATTTGAAGTTAGGGTTCCTATAAAATTTGATTTGGAGGATATCTGACTTGTGGAGCCCATATCTCCCTTGTTCCTTAATATTTTTGTGTAAATCTAGTGTCTAAAATTAACTTCAGACTCTTATGAATCTTTTCCAATTGGTTTTGCATTAATATCTGTTGTGGTTAATGAGTTGTGAATTTTACAAAAAAGTAGTACGATTCTGTCACTTAGAAAAGTTACGATTTATGTAGACCATTCGGTTAGGGTTTTGTTTGATTTATAAATTTTATGATCTTGTATGATATGTAGGCTATCTTCTGTAATTTTTTTATGATTTTTAGACATGTAAAACTATTTTTAAAAAATCGGAATTCTTACTACTGTTAATCTGCCAGAATTTAAAAATTGTATATTTATGCATGTTCTTGTATTTTCTTGGGTTTTAATTGATATTTGATCTATTTTTCTGCGTTCTTTTAATTCAAGAAGTGTTATGAAGTATTTGGATAATGTTAGAAGACTTAGACCATTAGGTAGTTGTAATTAATTAGGAATCTTAACCCTTTAGGAGACTAGAGTTAGAATCCAATGTAAATTGTTATTAATATTTTCTTTATTTCTTTTATTTTCTTTAGTTTCTTTATTTTTTATTACAAACAAAATTGGTAAGTAGCCCTAAGGTAAGTACCAAAGAGGGCATTTACGTGGAGCTTATATGGAGCTAAACGGGAGTAAGCCAGGGATATCATTGCCATACTAGAAGAGAAGACCTTTTTTTAAGGGTAGCTTGCCCGATGTAGCTATAATTTACCAATTAAGTAGCTCTAAACTTCTCGAATAACCATTGGCATGAAATTGTAGTAATAATAGAACTTTTATTTGGTAAATTAAAATTAACTTTGTTTTTAATTTAACTGACTTTTGCATGTAATTAATTTAAATAAATACTTTGTAAATTAAAATTAATCTTGTTTGTAAATTAAACTAACTTTGGCATGTAAAATAAATTTAACTTAATACTTGGTAATTGTAAAATAAATTTGCATGTTAGAAATCTTTATTAGGTTGTGATTGTTTGGGAACTTATGTGATATTAGAATAAATTACACATGTGCATAATTAACTTAGTTCAATTATCCTTAGGGTAACTTGGTGAAAATTAATTAATTAGGTTAAATAGAAACGTAGGGTTATTTGAAATTGAATTTGTTTGTAAATTAAATTCTCAATAATAAATTAATTTTAGTCATCTGGTAAATATCATTTAAATAATTAGCAACCCCATAGATAGGAATTACTTGTGCATGAAAATTGTGTGTAAACAACAACCCTTTTGTGAATTACTTGCGTGTGTAGGATTAGAATTGCATTTTTGGGATAAAGTTTAATAAAGGAATAATAAACAAGACTTCTGGAAACATTAGTAGAGGACTGGCACTCGAATTAACGAGGTTAGACCAGGCGTAAGGGGTGCCTAACACCTTCCCTTTACGTACCCACTATCCCAAACCTAGACATTGGGCTATGGTAATGACGGTTGTGGAAACTATGCAAGGAGTAAGTTGCCATCCATGACCCTCGGAAGAAACACTAAATATGTCCCGGTTATTACCCGGGTGGCGACTCCTGTCTATCTATGCCTTCGTGGCATAAATCCTTAGTACCGTGATAGTGTTATGGGAAGACGGTACTTACCAGTGGTTTGATTCTATTAGGATTGTATGAAGTGCATGTCTAGGAAATGCTGTCTAAGGAGGTGGTACTTAAGTGAGACCATTGTGACTCCACCATCTTTCCTGGGCATTACCTGGTGCATTTTATATAATTCTAATGGATGATATTTCGCCTCACACCCCTCTTGCCCCACTAGTCTCATAACATAGAGTATATTGACCGAGCAAGATATACTTGATCCTCATAACCAATGTTTCATAGTTATTAGATTTTTGAGTTTCACTTTGACGAAACTTGAGCAATGCTTTCGCATTGATTTCAACTTTCGCCAAAGTGGGGGGCAAACTGTAGACCCTTAATTTGTGATGAGTATGTGCATTGAGGCCGTGGGAAACCCGATGATGAAAAATTATATGACTGTAAGATATAATTGAAGGCATGGAGCTGAATTATTAATTCTGTGGCATGATCTTGAAAAAATAAAAATAATAATAAAGTTTTGGGGAAATTAATTTAATTAAATTTAAATAAAATTTTATTTTGTTTAAATTTAAAATGGGTAGTTCTTAAATGGATCTAATTAAGTTTAATTGGGCTCTATGGGCCTAAGAAAGCCTAGTTAGGAATTTTAATGGGACCCATTTAATCATTTTCTAAAAATTAAAATAATAAAATATCTCTCTCCTCCTTGGCCCCACTCTCTTCCTCACTCCCTATTGGTGCCTTCCATTTTTTTCTGTCTTCCTATTGGTTGAAACACCTCACCCATATCCCAGTCTTATTCGAATTCTGCAATCATAGTTGTTTAAGTCATCTAAACTTTATCACCCTAAGACTCCAAATCCTACCATACCTCTTCCTCATTTCCTATTGGTGCCTTCCATTTTTTCCTGTCTTCCTATTGGTTGAAACACCTCACCCATATCCCAGTCTTATTCGAACTCTGCAATTGTAGTTGTTTAAGTCATCTAAACTTTATCATCCTAAGACTCCAAACCCTATCACACCTCTCTCCCAAAACCCTATAAATACCCTACTAGAGAAGAGAAGAAGGGATGAGGGGAGGAAAGAGGAAGAGAAAATTCAGAGCTACAAGAAATTTAGATATATTCAAGACTTTTTGAGTTCTTCCTTATTTTTTTCTTTTCTTCAAGAAGATTTTTAGACAAGATTTCTGGAAGGTCAGTTTTTATTGTTTTCTTTTCAAGATCTATGCCACACAATATTTTAATTCTATACTCTTTGTCTTCATTTTATATGTTCATATAGATCATGTAATCATGTTTAATTTGAGGGGATACACAACTCTGCACATATTTAGTTTCTGTCTCTCGTATTTTTATTATTTTTCTTTATTTTCTGAATCTGTAAAAAATTTGTAAAAATTATATTCATATTCTACACGAAATTCCATTAATTTTAGGCTCAAGAATCACTAAAAAAGCTTTAATATTTTATAAGTTATGGCTATTTGAAGTTAGGGTTCCTATAAAATTTGATTTGGAGGATATCCGACTTGTGGAGCCCATATCTCCCTTGTTCCTTAATATTTTTGTGTAAATCTAGTGTCTAAAATTAACTTCAGACTCTTATGAATCTTTTCCAATTGGTTTTGCATTCATATCTGTTGTGGTTAATGAGTTATGAATTTTACAAAAAAGTAGTACGATTCTGTCACTTAGAAAAGTTACGATTTATGTAGACCATTCGGTTAGGGTTTTGTTTGATTTATAAATTTTATGATCTTGTATGATATGTAGGCTATCTTCTGTAATTTTTTTATGATTTTTAGGCATGTATAACTATTTTTAAAAAATCGGATTTCTTACTACTGTTAATCTGCCAGAATTTAAAAATTGTATATTTATGCATGTTCTTGTATTTTCTTGGGTTTTAATTGATATTTGATCTATTTTTCTGTGTTCTTTTAATTCAAGAAGTGTTATGAAGTGTTTGGATAATGTTAGAAGACTTAGACCATTAGGTAGTTGTAATTAATTAGGAATCTTAACCCTTTAGGAGACTAGAGTTAGAATCCAATGTAAATTGTTATTAATATTTTCTTTATTTCTTTTATTTTCTTTAGTTTCTTTATTTTTTATTACAAACAAAATTGGTAAGTAGCCCTAAGGTAAGTACCAAAGAGGGCATTTGCGTGGAGCTTATATGGAGCTAAACGGGAGTAAGCGGGGATATCATTGCCATACTAGAAGAAGACCTTTTTAAGGGTAGCTTGCCCGATGTGGCAATCATTTACCAACAGGTAAGTAGCTCTAAACTTCTCGAATAACCATTGGCATGAAATTGTAGTAATAATAGAACTTTTATTTGGTAAATTAAAATTAACTTTGTTTTTAATTTAACTGACTTTTGCATGTAATTAATTTAAATAAATACTTTGTAAATTAAAATTAATCTTGTTTGTAAATTAAACTAACATTGGCATGTAAAATAAACTTAATTTAATACTTGGTAATTGTAAAATAAATTTGTATGTTAGAAATCTTATGTGATATTAGAATAAATTACACATGTACATAATTAACTTAGTTCAATTATCCTTAGGGTAACTTAGTGAAAATTAATTAATTATGTTAAATAGAAACATAGGGTTATTTGAAATTGAATTTGTTTGTAAATTAAATTCCCAATAATAAATTAATTTTAGTCATCTGGTAAATATCATTTAAATAATTAGCAACCCATAGATAGGAATTACTTATGCATGAAAATTGTGTGTAAACAACAACCCTTTTTTGTGAATTACTTGCGTTTGTAGGATTAGAATTGCATTTTTAGGATAAAGTTTAATAAAGGAATAATAAATAAGACTTCTAGAAACATTAGTAGAGGACTGGCACTCGAATTAACAAGGTTAGACCAGGCGTAAGGGGTGCCTAACACCTTCCCCTTACGTACCCACTATCCCGAACCTAGACATTGGGCTATGGTAATGACGGTTGTGGAAACTCTGCAAGGAGTAAGTTGCCATCCATGACCCTCGGAAGAAACACTGAATATGTCCCGGTTATTACCCAGGTGGCGACTCCTGTCTATCTATGCCTTCGTGGCATAAATCCTTAGTACCATGGTAGTGTTATGGGAAGACGGTACTTACCAGTGGTTTGATTCTATTAGGATTGTATGAAGTGCATGTCTAGGAAATGTTGTCTAAGGAGGTGGTATTTAAGTGAGACCATTGTGACTCCACCATCTTTCCTGGGCATTAGCTGGTGCATTTTATATAATTTTAATGGATGATATTTTGCCTCACGCCCCCCGCCCCACAACTACTAACAAAACTCTGGCTGGAGCACTCTCTTGTCTTTGGTAGCTATGATCGTGTTGCGGAAGCATTGCCTCTACCTCTGCCTCTTCCTTTACTAACCGATTGTGAACCTCTGGAAGCAGAACTCTGAATAGACCTTTCTGCAGTAGTAGGAGCTGGCCCAAATCTACGAGCACTGGTGCAGTCCTTAGTGAGATGGCCCGTGCCTCCACAGTTAAAGCAAGCTCCTGTAGCCCAATAGCATTCTCCCCTATGAGTCTTGCCACATGGCTCACGGGGGCGGAGAGGATATGAACCCCTAGTCGACCGCTGACCAGACCTAGGGGATCTCTGTTTAGATTATCTACCCCTTTCGAACCTTCCACCTCTAAATTTCTTTCTTTTTCCAGTATTGACACTGGACCTTTGCTCAACTGATTTTTCACCTTTTTCTTTCTCTGATTTCTCAATCTTCTCAGATATCTCTTTCATTGGTGTCGCTTCTAATTCAATTCTTTCTACTTCCAGTGCTTGAGACATTAGTTTAGAGAAGTTATTGTATTTAAAGCCGACCACTTGTACTCTTAAACTAGGCTTTAGGCCAGTTTCAAACCTCTTGCACCTTTCTTTGCTGGTAGACACGAGACTCCCAGCATAGTGGCTTAAGCGGGAGAACTCCCTCTCATACTCTGTCACTGATCTGTTGCCTTGTTTCAAACTCAAGAATTCTTGCAATTTCTAATCCACATATGCATCTGGGACATATTTTTGTCTGAACTCTCTGATGAAGTCATCCCAGGTCAATACTGGCGGTTCTGCCAAGCTATGGGGGATGGTCTTCCACCAGTCATATGCATCCCCTTGTAGCAAAGACACTGAATATTCAAACTTCAATTCATCCAGGCAGTGCAGTTTCTTGAATACTCTATTCATTCTTTCTAACCATTATTCTGCCTCTAGAGGGTCTACTGTGCCCTTAAAATCTGTTGCCCCATATTTCAACAGCTTATCATACTGTCTGATTGGAGCCTGAGGTTGCACCATAGGAGTCTGGGGTGGAGCTTGAGTAGGCATACCCCCAACTATCTGTTGAAACATTGCAGCCATTTGCTGAGCAAACTGTGCTAAAAACTATGGCATTTGTAGGGCTGGTGCCACTGATCCAGTAACATTTTGGAGAGCTGGGGCTTCCCCTTGGGTCTCAGCCTCCACCGACTGCTCAACTGAGCGATCCCCTTCTTCCATTTCAGTTTCTAGTTAGGATATCTCCTGAACAAATAACACAAGGAGAATTTTCCTCCGTTAGTTCATATTTATGATGTAATGCACTGTATGTAACAAATAAGGACATTGAGCAGTTGTATTTATCAAAAGAAAAGACACAAATTCACAAGTCAAAGCATACTTCAAAAATTTGCTTTGATACCACTAAAACATTTCACACCTTACCCCTCTATAAGGCATAACATAATCCTATAGTATACCTAATGAATTACCGACTCCGTCTACCGATAACCTATTAAATACACTACAAAGGATTTTAAAACAATTTTCTTACTTTTTGAAAGTGGTGATCTTTTATAGCAGGTGTTAAAAGCATTTACTTGAAGTTTAAAGACTAGATAAAATTTTTGTCTATTTTTATTTTTACGTAAATTTTGGAAAAATTTCGGCAGAGTGCCGTCTATATTTAGGAAAAATAGTTCTTCAAACACCTGTAAAAACACTTCCAATAATTCATTTCATCAAAGTCAATCACTAACACAACACAAATCAACATCATTTCTCCCAACTCCATAATTCAAAACAATTCTCAATTCCATTGTCTTCAAAAATAATACTAAATAACTTCATTCATATTTTATTAAAGAAAAATCAATTTATATTCATCATCCCAAAATTTACATTAGAAAATTCAAAATAATATTATTACAAAATCTATGCAACTGCTTGTGACCAGTTTATATATGTACATACATTTACATACACCAAAATAAACATTACAATCAGGGTATAAAATTATACCCGATAAAATCTCGAGAGTGTAGCTCCAAGATCCTCAGCAGCTCACTCTGCTGCTGCACTAGTCTCTCTATCTGCGACAGCAATAAATAGCCATCGCTGAGTACTATGACTCAGTGGTGCACAACATACTAAAATAACATTTTATGCATAATTCAATCACATGTATTCAAATACAGTACTGAAAATGAAAAGTGGATACAAAAGACAATTTATAATTTTAGTCAAAATAGTCTCAAAATAGGTTTCATAAAAATACACAGTTATTCATGCCATTCAGAACAATGTTCATCTCAATAGCTGGAGGCTTATGAGAAATCACAAAGCTAGCTATCTCAAACTATGGGTACCCATTCAATTTCTTCCTCTACTGGTACACACCTCAACACTTTAGTCAGAGAAGGAATCAAAATTCAAAACTAATTCCTCCCACTAGTCATGCTAGTGAGGCATTCAAATATATGGTCATGAAAATGTGGTTTCAAAACTATCTTAACCATTTACCAAACATTTACTAACAATTAAAACATAGATCATTAAATTTCCAACAATTTAGATCAAAAGCATAGTGTACATTTCAATCACCATTTTGCAATATAAATAAATCACAATTCATTTCATGTACTTTGCAAAAAGAAATTTAAAGAGCATTTTATGTTATGCACAAACCTTATGCGAGTCGCCTCTTGGCCTGTACTCGATGCCTCGGGTTCTTTCTCGATATTCTTTTCAACTAAAACACACAATTTTACAGTATTTTAGTATTATAATTTATCATAAGTCCAAAAATAAATTCAAATCTATTTATATCTAGCTTTAATATGCTTAACTTGACATTTTTGAAATTTGTATTTTGGATTTACTATTCATGATACTATTTAAGTTAATTTGTTGACTTTCTCATGCTTAATAGGTATGGGAATTTTAATTTCACCCACATACCACATTTTGATTACCTAATTTGTTAGTTTTGGTTGTTTCCTCAAATTTTAAGTCTCTTAGGTGAAATTTCCAAATTTCAAATTTGGTGTCCTGTATTGCACTGTTCCATTAATTAAGTTACTGTGGTAATTTGGCTAAGTTTTCTTCATAGAAGTTGTTCCTTATTGTCTTAACTTTATTTTCATTTTTGAATCACTCAATTTGGAGTTTTGTAGCCCAAGATATAACTATTTGAATGGGGCTGGCCAGATTTGGTGTTACCCATAATTCTGGGCATTTTCTGGATATTGACAGTTTTTAGTGTGCTGATTGTTGGTGAGTTTTTGGATAGGTTATGGTCAAAATTTGGGTTTATTTTCCTCATGAAAGTTGTAGGGCTATGTCTCAGCTTTCTATCGGTATAAGATTCATGTCATTTGGAACTTCCTAGACCAAGTTATGATCATTTAAGTAACTACTGTTCATTTGGTCACTTTTTGTACAGGGTGGTGTGCCCAATTCCGGATTTGGCCTAATTGTTCACTAAGTTATGTTCATTTTCTAGGCATGATTCCTAAATGAAAAATGGTCCATTTTATGTCTAGTTTCATTCCCAATTGTCCTCACACCAATTGGGTTGGTAAATTTTTAGTTTTGGTCCCTGAAAGAGACCTAGGTCAAGCTATCTGCATATTGACCCTAACCAATCCGAATTGAAACTTGGTTCTAGCAATTCACACACACCACAAATGGTCACAATTGACCATTTCTCAACTGAAGTAAGGTTATTTACATCATTTGACTATTTTCTACAATTTTTCTCCCAATTTCAAGAATTTAAAAACCCTAATTTACAATTTGTTATATTTCATGCAATCAAAGTGTAATAATCTCATTAACTGACTCTTTTAATCTGATCCACACTCCTAATTCAAGTAAAATCCAGCAAACTCAAGTTCTCCCTAGGTTGGACGAAAATGGGTTCATGCACAATTGCTTTTATTTCTTCATTAATTTCATCAATCTCCAATTTAATTCAAGTATCTAATTGTAAAGTGAAAGAGAAAATTGGAGAAATCATCACTAACATTTGGGTGCTCTTCAATTTTCAATTTCCTTTCTAGTGTCTCCAAATTTCCTTGTCAATTCTTCTTTTCTAATGGCACTTAGAAGGTTTCTAGGGCTTTTTACTAAGGTTTATGGTGGGAATCAAGTGTTTGGAAGCTTGGTTTCTTGGTTGTTAATGGTAGATGAAAGAGAGAAAGCAAGTGAGAGAGGGGATGGCGTTGGGAGAAGAAGAAGAAGAAACTCTTTTTTTTTCTTTTGAATTTTTTAACTTTATTAATACATAATTATCCTAGAATTTCAATTTTTAAATATTAGATTTATTGCATCATGCTTATGTCATGCATGATGTAAATAAACTTTTTTCTTTTTCTTTTGTATTTATTTTTCCATTAGTTCTTTAATTTAATTTCCGATTCTGAAATTTTCATTTCTCCAATTTTATCAGACAATTAGGTCAGGAGTCAACTCTAGGGGTGAATTGACTAGATTGCCCCTCGCTGGTTCAATCCAGTTTGCAAGTTATTCGATATTTCTTCCGGATCCCTAACCTAATTATTTGACCTGCTTAACAACTCTTTTTTGTGATTTTCTCTTTTTCACTGTGTCCGCAATAGTCTTAAGGACCACGGTGTCACATTTTTCAGTTCGAAATTTGAGGTTAGACTGACCTCGCAGTCATTTCCCGAGAAGGTCACCCATCGCTGTGACTCCCAGCTTATTTAACTTTTTATGTTTTATTTTTTTTATTTATACTTAACTATTTGGCAATTACTAATTACTTGCGTTCAGGGCTTATCTAAGTGTCTTAGATGTGATTCTAATCTCCTTAATTGTCCGGACCGATACCGATCACTGGAACAGTAAAATGTACCAAGCTATGTAAAAAGGGGTATTACAAATTAGCTTGAGGGCAACCTTTAGATCATGTAGAAAAGCCTTAGACCATTTTGTGGACTACCAATTCAAATACTCAACTCCCCTACATGTTAACATGGGTAACTTGACTCTAGCAAAAGTGGAAAGTATGGTGCATGACTACTAAAGTTGTACTACATCTTGCAAAATCAATCTCTCAATGTTTCTTTAAGTTACTATGAACATATTGACAAACCTAAATTGTTTGCTAAATTGATGTGGAATATAAGGCTCACACAAATAAGTGTCATTGCAGTGCAAGGTCAAATAGCTCGATCTAAGACTCACAAAGTACTCACCACGAGTAAGGGATAAGTCCTTATCATCAAGCAAATTCAACCCGCTATCAGTAGAAGGTGATGAGGGTCCAACTCGCTGGTGGACATTCCTAAAAAGATTATAAGCATCAGAATCTTCAAATTATCTCGCTATTCTTTCACCTACATAGATTTTCATCTAGGATAGGAATCCTGCTTAGAAGCATAATGGGTTCCAAAAATGTTAGTGAGTGAACCATAAACATAATCAACAAGGAAAGCAGTAATAAAAGTGCTCAAGTTAAAAAGGTAGAAATCCCTTTCAAGCCATTACAGATGCTTATTAACAATGGCACTGCTAAACAGAAATGCTTACCTGTTGTCATCATGTTTGCTACTTGGAAAGTGCTAAGACGAATAAGACCAGCATCCTTATAAAGAAGTACTAACTTACATAGCCAACAATTAAGGAAAATGGCTAGATAGAATTCTTTGCAAGCTTTAACACTAGCCTGAAGTTTAGAAAGTGACTTACTCCACCCCTTAGCACGAAGCAACATCTTATTAATGATTCCTAAAGGGTTGTAGGTTCTTCTAGGGCAACTCACCCTTTTCTTACCATCTCGCTTGGGAGGCTATACATATCTTAGGACCTCACGAAACTAGAACTCGATTTAATCTATAATCTTCCTTTCATAGCTATCACCAACCTAGTGACAATTCTTGTGGAAGGTAAGAAATCAATATTTGCAACTATTAGGTGGATATAGCTTGCCACTTCTATCAAAACCTACTATTCCTTAGCTGAAGGGATGATCTCATCCTTAAAAGAGCCATAAATAGAAGGACCACCTAGCATTTGCAAGTCCTAAATTAATATGGATTCTTCCCCACTAATTGTGCAAAGGGTATTAATTGAAACATTCCAATACTCGCAAAAACCTGAATTATGCTCACAGGATAATCATAAGTGAAAAACGAAGCATAGATAGCATTGTAGAGTTGTAAGCCTTTCAAAAGTTGCTCATTGCTTGCTAACACATCTTTAACCTATTCCCAATAGTTTTCATTATATCAAGACTCTCCCAAAAATGTTGAAAACAACTCCCATGATACTATTCCATCATAGATGCAATGTTGTAATAGTAGTAAGGCATTAGTAGAAAAGATGCCCTTAAAGTCACAATGGTAGAAATATTTTAATAAAAGATTTCACACGATGTCTCCAAACTCCAACATGGTAAATGAGGTAGACTATCAGAGGTAGGCCATGTAGTAACAAAAGAAACAATAGTAGGCATGTAGAAAGCAAAGGCGTACCTTCTTGTGAGTCATAATTCTCATTATTCAAGACAATGAGGTTGGTCATGGTAGGCAAGGTAGAAAGTTCCTTGAAGATGACATCCATGGTAGAAGAAAAGTAGTAAATACCCAAAAGCTTGAAAAGGTAGAACCTTAAAGTAGAGTGATTGTCAATTATTGAGGGGCCTAGGAAAAGAAAAGAAAATGATAAGAAAGAAAAAGAGAAGAGTTGAAAAAAAAAAGAAAAAGAAGTTGAAAATTGGTCATGAACAAATGCATGTAAAGGAGATGCTTGGAAAAAAGAAAAAAAATAAGAAGTTTTATATTTAAAAAAAAACTGGTGAAAACAAAAAGGGAAGGACATATGCTTGAATGTAAAAAGATTTGATTGTCATGTATGCATAAGGCCATACATGAATTTGCATGAAAATCCACGCATAGAAGGCCACATGATTGTCAATATATGGGAATATTGAAAAATAAATTATTCCAACCTGCACATGTGAAGAGAATTAGTGCCAAAAGATGAAGTCTAATTGACTTATCATATATGGTGCATATGGCTTTTACATAGCCTGCGTATTACTTTGCATGACAATTTAGAGAGCAAGAGGAAAAAAAAAAAAAAAGAAGAGGAGAATCCAATGTTGTAAGCCACATGATTGTTCATGCTAGAAAATTGTTAATATATATGTACATATATACATATGTATGCATGAGAATCACAAAAGATAAAGCCATGTATCTAATATCAAAACCTACTTCTTTGATCTCATGAATTTTGGGCTATCAAGAAGAAGATAAGAAGATGGGCTACTTTAACTACTCTTTTATCGCACAAGCTTTGATAAAACTTTGCAGTGATAATTACTCTATGCAATACATAAAGATTAATAGTTTTTGTTTCGTAAAAGTAGAATAAATTCCTATTTGCATTAGGAGTCCATAAATAAAAGGACAACTAATTTTCTTAAATAGGAGTTAAAAAAAAAGGCATTATTCTTATTTAGGAAATATTCAATATTGCAGCATTTAACACTGAAAAAGCAACTCACAAATAGAAAACATCATTCCTATTTAGTAGATTTTTAGGCAATAAGCTATTATAATACAAATAGGAAGCATTTTGCTTGATTAAGAATTGGTGGATCTTGGCTACCAAGCAAAAGCAGTAATAGGTACATGTAATCAAAATTGTTGTTTGAGAGGCAATTGTTGAAAATCCATATGCCAATAGGAAAATAATTTCTTCAATAGGGTAAAACAATAATAGAGAACATTATTACTAGCTATTTGGTGGATTTTCGGTGGCTACATCTAACATGCACTCCAAGCTACAATAAAAAAAAGCTACATATTGCTTCCTATTGAAGGAACGGAAGCGTGAAAAACACAATTTTATACCATTGAATTCAAAAATTTTCACCTAGGGTCACATGCATCATGCAAGATTTATTTTTATCTATTTGATTTCAATGATAAACAACATATTAAAACTCTTTTAATATGTTTTTGGATCTATATTTGCCATTTAAGATTTTAAAATTAATCAGATTAATTTTAGAACCCTAGATTAAATCAAGAATGATTACACTAACCTCTTGATGCACTGCAGCGTGTTTGCGCCTTTGAGATTCGTCTTTAGGACACCAGATATTGTCCCTCTAGCTTGTCCACACCAAGAACACCTATGGCAGCCCTTGAACAGCTTCTAAAGTTTTTCCTATTAATTAGAAATTCAAGTTCTGCCTTTTAAGAGATTAGAGATGTAAACAGGACACTAGAAACAATTTCTAGTGTTCTTAATTCAAGAGATTGATGGCTAATCTCTTTGAATTGATGAAAGATGAAGAATAATAGATGAAAAGCCTCAAAGTGGCGTGACAAAGGAGCGGAGTGGCTGCTGGTTATTTTTCTTTTCATAACAACACTTAAATAGCTAGGTTAACACATTAAACCCTTGCCACATGTCACCCTTTGATTAGCTCTAGGTTTAAGTGACCCAATCACATTGTGCCAAGTGTCAAACCTATATTTAATCTTGATTTTAATCATCTTACATGATTAAAAAACATTTGGCAAGCTTATGTGTAATCCCATGTGTCACCATCTCATGGTGCCACGTGTCACACTGTGAATGACCAAAATGCCCCTGTGTCTCAATTTTGAGTTCTTAACCCAAAATAATTATTTCTCTTCTTCTAATTAATTTATATCAAATATAAATTAATTAATTAATCTCTATTAATTAATTTCTCATTAATTAAATTCATATTTAAACACTTTAAATATAAATTTAACTTATATTATACATCCAATAATCTAGATTTGGTTTCAAGTCATGCTAGGGACTTTGCAATTTAATTGCAAACCAAACCTATTTAATTAATCAATTAAACTCTTTAATTAATTAATTAAATCATATTTAAATAGGTGATAACTTGTGTATGTGTGTGACTTACTAGGCTCATCACTAATTGGCAATGAGACATGATATCAACTCTTAATATCATCAGAACTCTTTCTTACCATAAATGATTTCTCTAAATCATTTTATGCACCTCATAAACCATGGTTAACACCTAGCATAGCATGCCATGGCCACCCAATTAGTAATAAGGTTTACCTTAAATGAACCTATAATCATATGTTACCATGGACTAGAATCTCTCTTTTACAAAATCCCAACTCAAGCTGGAGTCATGGTTTATGTCAAACTCCATTTGCTATGAATATTATGTTCTCTTTTAATTCCAGTTCTTAATTAAAAGATTTTCTCATCAGAAACTATTTTCTGAATAAATCTATCTGTCCTGGCCAGGAACTTGAAACATCAAGAACAATTAAATGAACATAGGATTTTATCTCTATTTACTTAGAGGAACAGATTCCATCTTGATCAACACCGACCGCCATATAGAACTAGTCGGAGCCAACACCTGCCCATATCCCCATACATCGTACAACTATGAAAGCAGTATCAAACTCAAACTACCTATATACCAGATAAGCTGTGCTATCTCAGTCTAAAGATTATATGCACGATGTGATTTATGACAAAACATTGACAAGAGTAAACTCCATGTGCTTGTCATAAGTGTCACTTTGGTTACCTACTTATCATTTATAAGTGCCTATCATGTTTGTTATATGGCATGAAACTCACCATTCCATCTTATTTATATCTCATATAAATAACTTGGGAACAAACATGAATACAATCTTTCTAGATAAGTCATGTCCTTATTATGAAGTATCCTCGATTGTGAACCTATTTATGATACTTTGTGCTAGAAATATTGTCACTCATATTCTTAACAACTTAAGAATAATATTTCTAACAAAATATCAATGGACATTTTCTATTACACATAAATATATTATGTAAACGGAAAAGTGAAAATGCCTTTTATTAATAAAAATATGTACAAGATACATACTAAATGATATGCTCTAGGGCATACTACTAACACCTATTCCTAAAATATAATTATAATATTTTGAAGAAATAAATTAAAGTATTTTCTTAAAAATATTATAATCAAATGAAATTCAAATTTTTTAGACATCTTTATTAAATAAACAAAATAGTAATCAAGTTTTGAGGGGGCCTTTGTAGGAATGAAAATTTTAAATTCCAATTATAAATCGCCACATGTCCTTCTGTGCCTATAATTTTTATTTAGTAATTTTTAAATTAAATTAATTTCATTAAATAAGCCCATTTAAATATTGCCATATGTGATATGAGTGGCTAATTAAGGCATGCATGTCACTTATTAAAAAAAGGATAAGTTGACTAGTAAAATTGTGACTTGTCAAATGGCAATTGGGGTATCTCCTCCCAAATTCACTATAAATAAAGGTGCTCTTGTCTTTAGAAAGATCAATAAAGGAGATTAGAATATCAGATCTCAAGCAGCCAAAGCTCTATTCAAGCCATAAGCTATAAGTTTTACACTTCTTCCACTTAAGGAGTGAGACTACCCAAATACTACAAGACCTTCTTCAACAAATCGAAGAGGTTTTCCCCCATCGATTCAAGAACAAGCTCTCTAAGCCCTTGAATCGCACTCTCCAAAGGAAAATTCAAAGGATTGAATTTCTTAATCTTAGGAAATTCCACAACGGAGGTTGTATCCTGCTTTTATTAAATTCATATAAATTGATATTTGTTCACTGTTTGCTTATATTAAAATTCTAGACACAAAATTTATGTGTACATAGCCACCTTTTTGTGATCTTGATAAAACCAACTCATGGCCATGTTGCTCCCACAAATGAGGATAAGAAATTGCCCTTAAGTTTAAATTTTCTTGAATGCAATGGGCTTTTTTGTAATCTTGATCCTTATGGGCTCACGTATAAACATTAACCCATCTCGTGTACAGCTCAAATCTCTTCATTTGGCACTCACACTTGATGGGATTAATTTTCATTCTCAATCACTACAATTTTCATATTAAAAAAAAAAATATGTGGCCAATGCATACTTTAAAAGCTCAAATCCTATATATCTGTTATGATAATATAACTGCTCGATTGGCAAAATATGGAGTAAATGCAGTATGCAGTACCCTATATCATCTTATCACATGTACATCTCTCCATATCTCACTAAATGTATTTTGAGTTCATAATTATGTTATGTCTAAAGATAAACAATATTGACTAGTCAATGAACACAAATTAATGTGATAGTATTTAATGATTTTCCTTCTCTCCTGATGCTCTTAGCCTTAATTTAACTCATTTTTCTAAGAATGTCCCATCAGATTATATCTCACATAGTCCTTTAAAGACACCTTGAGATAACAAATATTCAACTAAGTCTTAAGTAACATACAAATATTCAACTAAGTCTTAAGTAACATATCAATGCCATCAAGGTATATGTAAAAAATTACTTATAATTTTTAGGGTCTCACATAATAACAAGTAGAGATCTTAACTTGCATTTCCCTTTGAACACAAGCACATGTAGTAGGAATCACATTTAGGTATCATCTCCTTTCCCATGGAGTGTATGTTTATTCTAAATATGTATAGATGATGATTCAGATATCTAATGCCTAAAGTTTGAGTTTCCTTATCTACTTAATATTATATGCAATTCACATCTTACGTTTAAGACATATAATGTGACTTATTTACATAGTGTCAATGTAATTATTACAATGACTATTTATTGTCATTTCACTTGAAACAACTTTATGTATCGCAAGTTTGTACTCTTAATATATAGTGATGGTGATGATGATGATGATAATGATGATGATGATAATAGTAATAATAATAATAATAATAATAATAATAATAATAATAATAATAATAATAATAATAACAGTCTTATTTTCATTACCTCATAAGCAATCAAAATGATTACCTGTGTGAGAAGACCAATCTATTTATTTGACTGACATATTTCCCTTAAAAGTTGATTTAGGTACTTAACATGAATATGTATGTATGTTCTGTAATAAGTAGCAATAATGAAAAATAACAATACCATAAACAATGTCATTTACATGAACATTCTTGGTAATAATATGTACCAGTGCATTAACATCTATGTAAACCTAATGATTTTGCATGCCTATAGAAAATATCTTTTGCAATAGGTTTATTAATAGATATGCTATCATCTCGTGCATAGAAATGTATTTCATGTTCACTCTTTATGTGTAACTATGTCCCTCACAAAATTATATTTGATGTCAACATGTTAAGTCTTTAATGATATTTGGGATCATTCGTGTAAGTTGTTACTGCTTGACCATCATAATATACAATCAGTGGCTTAACAACAATATCAGACATTCCCAAGTGTACTAGAAGATGCTTTAACCAAACAGCTTCTTACAAAGTAGTTGAAAACACTACAAACTCAGCTTCCATTATGGATAAAGCTATACATGATTGCTTCTTATTGCTTCATGATATGGCACTATCATTCAGTAAGAAAACATATTCGGGGATAAATTTTCTCTCATCCAAATCTCCTTCCCAATAAGCATTCGCATAGCTTCTTAATTGGAAATCTTTTCCTTGATAATACAATGAGTAATCAATTATGCCCTTGAGATACCTTAGTATTCTTTTCACTACTTTCTAATGTGCTCGACCAAAGTCAAATTGATATCTACTTACCATGATAATTGTATAACAAATATTAGGTCTCGTACACATCATAGCATACATTAGACTTCTGATCACAACATCATAAGGAACACTTTTCATTTGATAATTTTCTTGTGGAGTCTTAAGACATAATCTAATGATAGAAAAGTAAAATCACTTATTCAAAAGCTATGAAATTGTTAAAGCAGTGTTAAGGCATGCATTATTAATGAATTGTGTAAACCCAAGAACCAGAAAAGATGTATCTCAATCATAAGGTAAAAAAGCCAACTAGAATAACAATAATAATAAAACAAGAAAAAATAAAGCAAGAGTGCAAACTTGGATAATCTAACATACCATGTGTTGCAACTAATTTCAAGCATTAATCAAGTAATAAACAAATTGTCCATCTTGCATCGCAAGAGAAAGTAGAGAAATATTATTTTGCAAGTAATTTTGTGTAACACCCCTATGTTCGGTAGTGCGTTCTATTGTTCCGATGACCAGTGTTATCCGAACAGCTAGAATGCCTAGAACTACACTTCGATATGAATGAGGAGATATAAAATAATGAAATACAAGAAAAGAAAATACAAGAAAAATAAAGGAAAAATAATAGCAAAGAAATGTAACCAAGTTAAACGAGCCGAGAACCCTAGCGATGGGTGACCGCAACGGGAAGTCGCGGCGTGGACCGTTGACTAGCCCTGGACTGCGGGGAACCCTAGAAAATATTTTTAGAACTTAAATAGACACCTATTGAAGTATAAATACCATTAGAAATATCAAAGAAAAATTAATTAATTAATTAGTACAAAGAAAAGTGAGAAATCGAAAAACGGACAAAACCCGGTGTTACCGAAAAATCGGGAATGCAACCCGAACAGGGGCATTGTGGTCATTTGATATCCCGAGTTGTCTTTTGACCTGAATGTCCATTAAAAATACATGATATTACACTTGGAAAATATAATGAAAAATTAAATTAGTGGTACCTAATGTAAATAGCAAAAATGGGGAGTTAAATGTGGGAAAATGAAAGTTAAGATTAAACTAATATTAAATTAAGCTTAGTGCTCCACTCACCCATCAAAGTGGACCACTAACTCATCATCTTGGGCGGAATATACATCTTCATCTTCAACCTTAGAACCAGCAGAAAATTGCTCCAAAAAAAAAACTCCATTGACGCACGGTTTGAAGCTCCATGCATGTGAGATTCAAGCTTCTTTCCTTCCACCTTCCTTCCTTAAAAGTTGTCGATACACCATGGGCAGTAGATAGGCAACAAGAAGACCAAGTTTTGGAGAGATTTTGAAGAGTTTCCAAAGTGGTAAGTTTGTATTTTTGGTTAGTGCTTCATTAAAGTTAGTAAGAATGTTATGGGTACTTGAATTATAAAGAGATTTTTGAGGTTTGATGTTTAAAGGAAGAGGTGTATTTTTGGCAGCCATGGAAACTCCTTAAGGGCAGTTTATTTTTGCTTGTAAATGGTAGATTGAAGGGTTGATTATGTGTTTATATGTGTAGGAATAAATTGGATGATGTATACTAAGTATATTGTGAATGTATACTTGAATTTGGAAGCTTGGACATTAATGGAGTGTGATGTATGAATTGGTAGCTTGATTTGCTGAACCATAAAAATATTATTTCATGTTTGGTTTATGAAATATTAATGTTGAATTGTAGTAGTTGTTATGGCAGCTTGATTATATGTATGATGGTGTGAGGTTGGACATGTAAATGAGCTAGGTTAGGTGATTGAATTGTTGTAATTTAAGCTTGAAAAATTCTGTACTAAATGGTGCATATTGAGTGTGATTGTAAGCTGCCAAAATGACCAACAATATGTTGTGAAATGTGTTTAGGTATTGGTACAAACCAGAATTGGCATGAATGTGTAGTTTGGTAAGTGTTAAAAGTGACCTTTGATGAGTAATGAATAAAAATGCAATAGGGCAGTTCATGTTTTGGCTTAGAACCTTAAGTGTGTGGCTCCAATTGGTATGAAACCAATTGAAGGTGAAACTAGGCACAAAATGTGCCAACTTTCATGAAGGAAGCTTACCAAAATTCTGCTTGTAAGGTAACTTGAAAAATGACCAAATCCGGATTAGTGCAATCAAGGCCTGAAAATTGACCATTTGGGCAGCAGTTAGTATTTTGGCCATAACTCATTCAAAACAAGTCCAATTGACCTGAAATTTTGACCATGAATAGGTAAGACCTATATCTACAAGTCTTATGAAGACACCAAAGCCCAGAAATGACCATAAGCAAGTCAAACAGCTTGCACAATTTCGGGTCCAAAAACTGGCCGAACCTAAAATGACCTAAAATGACCTAAAGTGACTAATTTTGGTACATTCTGACCAGCAATAGTAAAATGACCATAACTTGGTCTAGTAAACTCAGAATGACCTGAAATTTTGCCCCATGTGCAATAAGACATAGATCTACAAGTTTGTAGTTTTGACCAAAACCCGAAAACTGAGAGAACAAGGTCGTCCGGTTAGGTCAAATTGGTATACAGAGATCCGATAAATTGCAATAAAACGCAATATACATGGAAATGAATTGGGTAACATGTACCAACCCTAAAAGGATACAAATGTGATATATTGATAACATTAAAACCTAATTCACCTAGACTGCATCGAGGGTCAACATCTTAGGTTGACTAAGGAAATAATAGAATTCAATGAATTAATTATTGAACCTTATTCTTAGAGACAGTTTAAATGAGTACTGAAACACTTCAAATTGTGTTTCTCAGTTAGCAAAGACACAGGGAAAGGGGAGGAAACACTGAGTCAGAGCCAAGAGACAGTTATTAGAGGTTTGTGCACAACTAGTTTTTAACTGATTTTGTTTTGAATATTTCATATGATTAAATGACATATTTTCTTATGCATTATGTTTGACAAGCATTGGATTTAATTCAATGATTATTGAAATTGTTATAGTATGTATGAATTTAGTTTTGTGAAATAGTATTTCCATAAGTATTAAGCATTATTATGGATTGAATAAATTATGTTTTGGAAAATTGTGATAGAACATGTTTTGAATTGTGATGGTAATTTTCATAGAAAAATGCAAATTTATGATTTAAATTGTGATGAGCATAAAAATTATTGGATATTGGAATTGACTTTGAATCGAATTATATTGTGATTTATGCTCACTAAAAGGATTGTGATATTGTTTTATATCTCACTATAGATGCTTGACTAGGTTATTACCCGTCTCTCTCATTTGTTGAGAAGACAATGGAGTTAGTTGTGTTTTGATTACCATGGTACATGCACAGGCTTAGATTTTCCTCTGATTTGAGGTTAGATCTAAGTTTTTTTTTTTTTATCGTTATGGCCCTTACGGAAGATTCATTATTGTGGTGTGTACTGTGCATGATGATTCGACCCCCCCGACTATAGGGAGTTAGAATCTGATTCGACCTCCCCGACCATAGGGAGTTAGAATCACTTCGAACATGGCCCTTTCGGATTAGTCTTGCATAGTTAGTGAGATACATAATGATTTTTGAGATACATAATGATTTTGAATAGTAAAGAATTGTGATTTCAATTATGATTCATGTATAATTGATTTTGTTGGAATTACCTTAAATGGTTAGTTATGATTTGATAAATTGAATTTCGTGATCAAAGTCATTTTATACAAATAATTTACATTATTGGCAATGAATATTTTGAGTTTTAGAATTTGATGAGTATTCAGATTTCCAAATTATTTGCTGTAAATTTTGTCAATGTATATTGTACTATGTTTTAAATTATAGTTGTGCACCACTGAGTTCACCACTCAGCGATAGCTTTGTATGTTGTCGCAGGTAAGAAGAGCATATAGCAGTGCGTAAGTTTCTTTGAAGACACATTCAGATCAGCTCCAGGTATATCATAGGTATACCCATGTACATAGGTTTTGATGTATGCATGTAATAATATGTATGTAAATTATTTGAGTAGTTGTATAAAAACTCTTATAAAATATTTTAGTATGTAATTAAATGTAAATTATTGTAAATGTAAATTTGGGATTTCATTTATTTGAATAGTTTTGTAATATTAATTTTGAGTCTTGTAATCAATGAAATGTTTCTTTTATGAGGAGATTGATTTGATTATTGAGATTTAAATTATGGTTTCAAATGAAGTTATTGAAGTTGTATTTGAGAAAACATATTGGGAGTGTGTTCTTTGCAGGTTTTGAAGAACTGTTTTCTCAAAATACAACCGGCACTTTGCCAAAATTTTGAAAAAAAATTTATAGCACCAGATTTTAATCGATGATTTAAATTTCATGAAAATTATTTTAAAATCCCTTATAGTATATTTAATGGATTATCGGTAGGCGAAGTACGATAATTCATTAAGTGTACTATGGGGTCATGTTACATCTTACAGGGGAGTAGGGTGTGACATGTTTTGTGATATCGGAGCAATGGTTTTAAAGTAAATTTCGAATTGTGAATTTGAAATCTTTTTGTTGGTAACTACAACTGCTCAAATGTTTGATACATATAGTACATTTACATCATAAATATGAACTAATGGAGAGGAATCTCCTTATGTTGGTTGTACAGGAATAGAAAATCTTGTGAAAAGATATGGAAGAGAAGAATGAGATAATAGAACAGTCCGTGATGGCAGAAGTACAAATTGAGGCCCCAACTCCACAAAGTGTCGAAGGCTCGACTGTACCAGTTTTACTAGTACAAATTACTGCACAAATGGCCCAGCAAATGGCCACTTTATTCCAACAAATGGTTGATAATCTGTCAGCCCAAGCTCAAGTACAGACCCAACCCCCATAAGGGCAGTGTGAAATAGAGAAGAGGGAGAAATCTACGGGTCAAAGCTCGAGCAGTAATTTGGGGAAGAGAAAAGAATTTGAGGAACCTCGAGCTCAGAGATATGACAGAGGCGGATCATTAGGGCAGAGAACACCAAGATCTAGTCGTCGAACAACCAGAAGTTCCTATTCTGCCCATTTCTGCCATGTTTGTGGTAAGCTACATGGAGGTATTTGTCGTAAGGCCTCTAGAGCCTGCTACAATTGTGAAAAACTTGGACACTTTGCTAAAGATTGTACTAGAGCACCTCGATCTGCTCTCCGGAGTCCACAGACCGTCAGTCAGAGTCGAGATAGAAATAGAGTTGGTACTCCTCACCACTATAACACAGTGAATCAACCCGAATATAGTAGCGCACCAGTCAGAGCGTCCACTATGCGCCAAGGAGAAAGAGCAGAAACTTCGGATGTAGCTGCTAGTAAGTTCTTAATTTTTGAAGGAAACAATGAGTTATTATTTGATCCCAGCACTACTTATTTATATGTTAGTATTAGAATTCTATGTCTTGTTGCTATTCCTTTACAGGGGAATAAATTTTGATGCGTTAGTGACTAGTCTTTTAGGATCAAAACTACAATAACAAGTATGATTGACATTAATTTTGGAAGAATTGTTGGCTAAAAGTATTTTCTAACATACCATAAATAATAAAGCTAATTGGCGAGCCTACTTAATGGAAGGCAAGAGGACCTAAAAGTAAGTTACAGTAATAGAATTGCTCTAGATGAGGGCAAAGATGTTGCTGTTAGTAATTATTAATGGATATTGTAATCAGAATCGGTTTAGGATATTAGTGGATTCGAGAAAGATAAGATGTTAGAAAACCTAGTCCATGAGGTTATAACGTAGTGACTATGTAATGTTCTCGATGTTTGTATTGTAAGCTGCAGATTATTGTACCGATATGGGATTATTGTGTAGAGCTACGTGCTTCCTCGTGATATAATAAATTTAGAATATTTGTAAGTAATCTATAAATTGATACAGTTGCGCCCGAATAAAGTACTATTACTGGAAATAAATGTGAAAATTTTAGTAATAAATTTAAAACTTTAGAACTAGCCTATCAAACAACTACACTTGTAAGGTAGCTAGAGTCAGTGACTTGGTTACATTAATGTGAATTACTTGTACCACAGTAATTGCTATAAGCTTAGAGATATCAGTACGACTTATCATCCTCAGACGGATGAACAGTCGAAACAAGTGATTCCGGTAAATTTTGAAACTCATTGAGTTTCTATAAATAATGAAATGAAATGATAATAATAACCTGTAATATGTGATAAGCCCTCAAGAATATACTGAGAACTTGTGTCATTGAATCCGAGGGGAGATGGGATAGATACATCCCACTAACAGAATTTATATACATTAATAAGTGTCAAGCTAGCATACATATAGCACCCTATGAAACATAGTAAGAGAATGGATAACTATGGATTTTGTGATGAAACTTTCGAGGACAGAGAATAGTCATGATGCAGTATGGGTTATAGTTGATAGACTAACCAAGTCTGCTCAGTTTTTGCCAGTCCGGATGGACTATAGCCTGGGAAGATTGGCCAGATTGTACATAAATAAGATTGTAAAACTGCATGGAGTGCCGGCATTGATTGTATCAAATAGAGATCCTAGGTTCACTTCTAGATTCTGGGGTAGTCTTCAGAGAGCCCTAAGAACTAGATTGAACTTCAGCACAGCATTCCACCCACAAACAGATGGCCAGTCTGAGAGGGTAATTCAAGTATTGGACGATATGCTACGGGCTTGTGTGATTGAGTTTGAAGGTAGTTGGGATACACACTTGCCTTTGATTGAGTTTGCTTATAACAACAGCTACCAATCAAGCATTGGGATGCCTCCATATGAAGCTTTGTATGGCAGAAAGTGCAGAACTCCCCTATGTTGGGATGGAGTTGGTGAAAGAATGATGATTGGGCCAAAAATTATTCAGCAGACATAGGAAAAGATCAAATTGATCAGAGATAGACTCAAGGCTGTATCAGACCGTCAGAAGTCCTATGTTGATCTGAAGAAAAGAGATATTGAAATGCAGTGGGTGATAAGGTACTCCTCAAAGTTTCTCCTTGGAAGAGGATTATGAGATTTGGCAGAAAGGGGAAACTGAGTCCTCGTTTCATCGGAACATATGAGGTTCTGGAAAGAGTGAGTCCTTTAGCATATCGGTTAGCATTACCTCCAGAGTTAGCAAGGATACACAGTGTCTTCCATGTGTCCATGTTAAGGAGGTACAGATCAGACCCATCTCATGTACTATCAGTTGAAGAGATTGAGGTAAATCCAGACCTCTCATATGATGAAGAACCCATAGAAATTCTGGCTTATGAGGTGAAGCAGCTGAGGAACAAACAGATAGGCCTGGATAAAGTGCTGTCGAACCATCATTCAGGTCAGGAAGCTACTTGGGAACGTGAAGAGGATATGAGGAGACAATACCCACAGCTATTCAGAGACTAATGCCAGGTAAAATTTCGAGATGAAATTTATTTTAGGGGGGGAGAATTGTAACACCCCTATGTTCGGTAGTGCATTCTACTGTTCCGATGACCAGTGTTGTCCGGATAGCTAGAATGCCTAGAACTACACTCCGATATGAGTGAGGAGATATTAAATAATGAAATACAAGAAAAGAAAATACAAGAAAAATAAAGAAAAATAATAGCAAAGAAATGTAACCAAGTTAAACGAGTCGAGAACCCTAGCGATGGGTGACCGCACCGAGAAGTCGCAGCGTGGACCGTTGACTAGCCTTGGACTGCGGGGAACCCTAGAAAATATTTTTAGAACTTAAATAGACACCTATTGAAGTATAAATACCATTAGAAATATCAAAGAAAAATTAATTAATTAGTACAAAGAAAAGTGAGAAATTGAAAAACGGACAAAACCCGGTGTTACCGAAAAATCGGGAATGCAACCCGAACAGGGGCATTGTGGTCATTTGACATCCCGAGTTGTATTTTGACCTGAATGTTCATTAAAAATACATGATATTACACTTGGAAAATATAATGAAAAATTAAATTAGTGGTACCTAATGTAAATAGCAAAAATGGGGAGTTAAATGTGGGAAAATGAAAGTTAAGATTAAACTAATATTAAATTAAGCTTAGTGCTCCACTCACTCATCAAAGTGGACCACTAACTCATCATCTTGGGCAGAATATACATCTTCATCTTCAACCTTAGAACCAGCAGAAAATTGCTCCAAAAAAAAAACTCCATTGACGCATGGTTTGAAGCTCCATGCATGTGAGATTCAAGCTTCTTTCCTTCCACCTTCCTTCATTAAAAGTTGTCCATACACCTTGGGCAGCAGATAGGCAACAAGAAGACCAAGTTTTGGAGAGATTTTGAAGAGTTTCCAAAGTGGTAAGTTTGTGTTTTTGGTTAGTGCTTAATTAAAGTTAGTAAGAATGTTATGGGTACTTGAATTATGGAGAGATTTTTGAGGTTTGATGTTTAAAGGGAGAGGTGTATTTTTGGCAGCCATGGAAACTCCTTAAGGGCAGTTTATTCTTGCTTGTAAATGATAGATTAAAGGGTTGATTATGTGTTTATATGTGTAGGAATGAATTGGGTGATGTATACTAAGTATATTGTGAATGTATACTTGAATTTGGAAGCTTGGACATTAATGGAGTGTGATGTATGAATCGGCAGCTTGATTTGCTGAACCATAAAAATGTTATTTCATGTTTGGTTTATGGAATATTAATGTTGAATTGTAGTAGTTTTTATGGCAGCTTGGTTATATGTATGATGGTGTGAGGTTGGACATGTAAATGAGCTGGGTTAGGTGATTGAATTGTTGTAATTTGAGCTTGAAAAATTCTGTACTAAATGGTGCATATTGAGTGTGATTGTAAGCTGCCAAAATGACCAACAATATATTGTGAAATGTGTTTAGGTATTGGTACAAACGAGAATTGGCATGAATGTGTAGTTTGGTAAGTGTTAAAAGTGACCTTTGATGAGTAATGAACAAAATGCAATAGGGCAGTTTATGTTTTGGCTTAGAACCTTAAGTGTGTGGCTCCAATTGGTATGAAACCAATTGGAGGTGAAACTAGGCACAAAATGTGCCAACTTTCATGAAGGAAGCTTATCAAAATTCTGCTTGTAAGGTAACTTGAAAATTGACCAAATCCGGATTAGTGCAATCAAGGCCTGAAAATTGACCATTTGGGCAGCAGTTAGTATTTTGGCCATAACTCACTCAAAACAGGTCCAATTGACCTGAAATTTTGACCATGAATAGTTAAGACCTATATCTACAAGTCTTATGAAGACACCAAAGCCCAGAAATGACCATAAGCAAGTCAAATAGCTTGCACAAGTTTGGGTCCAAAAACTGGCCGAACCTAAAATGACCTAAAGTGACGAATTTTGGTACATTCTGACCAGCAACAGTAAAATGACCATAACTTGGTCTAGTAAACTCTGAATGACCTGAAATTTTGCCCAGTGTGCAATAAGACATAGATCTACAAGTTTGTAATTTTGACCAAAACTCGAAAACCGAGGAAACTAGGTCGTCCGGCTAGGTCAAATTGGTGTACCGAGATCCGATAAATTGCTATAAAATGCAATATACATGGAAATAAATTGGGTAACATGTACCAACCCTAAAAGGCTACAAATGTGATATATTGATACCATTAAAACCTAATTCACCTAGACTGCATCGAGGGTCAACATCTTAGGTTGACTAAGGAAATAATAGAATTCAATGAATTAATTATTGAACCTTATTCTTAGAGACAGTTTAAATGAGTACTGAAATACTTCAAATTGTGTTTCTCAGTTAGCAAAGACGCAGGGAAAGGGAAGGAAACACTGAGTCAGAGCCAAGAGACAGTTATCAGAGGTTTGTGCACAACTAGTTTTTAACTGATTTTGTTTCGAATATTTCATATGATTAAATGACATATTTTCTTATGTATTATGTTTGACAAGCATTGGATTTAATTCAATGATTATTGAAATTTTTATAGTATGTATGAATTTAGCTTTGTGAAATGGTATTTCCATAAGTATTAAGCATTGTTATGGATTGAATAAATTATGTTTTGGAAAATTGTGATAGAACATGTTTTGAATTGTGTTGGTAATTTTCATAGAAAAATGCAAATTTATGATTTGAATTGTGATGAGCATAAAAATTATTGGATATTGGAATTGACTTTGAATCGAATTATATTGTGATTTATGCTAACTAAAAGGATTGTGATATTGTTTTATATCTCAGTATAGATGCTTGATTAGGTTATTACCCGTCTCTCTCATTTGTTGAGAAGACAATGGAGTTAGTTGTGTTTTGGTTACCATGGTACGTGCACAGGCTTAGATTTTCCTCTGATTTGAGGTTAGATCTAAGGCTTTTTTTTTTTTTTTATCGTTATGGCCCTTGCGGAAGATTCATTATTGTGGTGTGTATTGTGCACGATGATTCGATCCCCCCGACCATAGGGAGTTAGAATCTGATTCAACCTCTCCGACCATAGGGAGTTAGAATCACTTCGAACATGGCCCTTTCGGATTAGTCTTGCATAGTTAGTGAGATGCATAATGATTTTTGAGATACATAATGATTTTGAATAGTAAAGAATTGTGATTTCAATTATGATTCATGTATAATTGATTTTGTTGAAATTACCTTAAATGGTTAGTTATGATTTGATAAATTGAATTTCGTGATCAAAGTCATTTTATACAAATAATTTACATTATTGGCAATGAATGTTTTGAGTTTTGGAATTTGATAAGTATTCAGATTTCCAAATTATTTACTGTAAATTTTGTCAATGTATATTGTACTATATTTTAAATTATAGTTGTGCACCACTGAGTTCACCACTCAGCGATAGCTTTGTATGTTGTCGCAGGTAAGAAGAGCATAGAGCGGTGAGTAAGTTTCTTTGAAGACACATTCGGATTAGCTCCAGGTATATCATAGGCATACCCATGTACATAGGTTTTGATGTATGCATGTAATAATATGTATGTAAATTACTTGAGCAGTTGTATAAAAACTCTTATAAAATATTTTAGTATGTAATTAAATGTAAATTATTGTAAATGTAAATTTGGGATTTCATTTATCTGAATAGTTTTGTAATATTAATTTTGAGTCTTGTAATCAATGAAATGTTTCTTTTATGAGGAGATTGATTTGATTATTGAGATTTGAATTATGGGTTCAAATGAAGTTATTGAAGTTGTATTTGAGAAAACATATTGGGAGTGTGTTCTTTGCAGGTTTTAAAGAACTGTTTTCTCAAAATACAACCGGCACTTTGCCAAAATTTTGTAAAAAAATTTATAACTCCAGATTTTAATCGATGATTTAAATTTCATAAAAATTGTTTTAAAATCCCTTATAGTATATTTAATGGATTATCGGTAGGCGAAGTACAGTAATTCATTAGGTGTACTACGGGATCATGTTACATCTTATAGGGGAGTAGGGTGTGACATTTTGTATTAAAGTTTTTATTTATTTAACCATTAAATAGTCTAAGAATCATGTTTTTAAGCTTTAAATATGCTATTACTTGCATAACATGAATCATAAATTGTATCGTGAATAAGACTTGTTAGCTAAACCACACCTTTAGTAATATAAATTAAACCAAGGCTTAAGCCTCTACCTAAAGATTAAAAGCCATTACTTTCCAATATACCATATAATTTTTTATCTTAATTTGTCCATTGAGCAATATAATTTTTTTAATATTTTTTAAACTTTTTTTAGTATATTTTACTTTTTTACTTTTTTTATTACTAGTTTTTTTTTTCTAACGTGTGTTGCACGTTATTTGTTTCGTTGTACATACTCTTTATTTAATTTTTATATATATAATTTTTATTAATTTTCATATATTATATAATTTTATAGACTTTTTGCGTTATTAAAAATTTAAGAAGACAATTAATATAATATCACACCTTACCCTTTCATAAGATATGACATGCTTCCGTAATATATTTAATAAATTATCGAAACATTCTCTACCGATAATCCATTAAACATAAGGGATTTAACGATTTCAAATTCATTTTTAAATTAAACTTATCGATAAAAGGTTTAATAGTTATACTAAGATTTAAGAAAAATACCATGGAATTAACAAAAAAAATTAAGTATTTTTAAAACTAAAAAAAAAATTTGGCGTGGTGACGATTAAAAATTGGTCAACCCATAAATTTTAAACCTGTTAAATAAAACCTATAGCAATATATATATATATATATATATATATATATATATCAAAAATTCATCAAAATCAACATTTCATCAAATGCTTTTCTTCATTCACAACCAAAAGAAATACATTCTTACAAATTTACATTCATTTGATATCAATTAAAATAATATTACATTACTTTTGTATAACTGCTCAAATATTTCTTACATACATATAGTCATTATTTACATCTGAAACAAAATTCAAAAGAATAAACCTAGAGTTGTACTCCACTTGTAAAATGTATACGGCTTTTACTATGCTCACTCAGCTATCTTTTCTTTTTCTCTACCTGTAACAGCATAAAAATAGACATCGCTGAGTACAAGGACTCAGTTGTGTACAACCATCAATTTATAAAGCCAATATAAAATATAAGATGTTAAACCATAACAAAGTATTTAATATGTTCAAATTTTTCATGAAACATGAAAATAATAATATTCACAATTATCAAAAAATCATTTATTTTTAACAACATATTTATTCTAACATTTAAAAATAACTAGTGTTACCAACATCTCACAGTTTAAGCAATGACACAATATTTTCAATCAATGTTGTGTTGTACACCATGACAAAGCTATCTCAACCCCATCTAGCTGAAACTAATAAGCGAAGCAAAGCTAGCTACCAAATATGAGTGCACCCATCCGATCTCAACCTCAACTGGTAAACCATAGAGGGAGGATAATATAACCAATTTCAACCCCTCAAGTGGAGGAGGAACATATCCAATCTCAACCTCATAAAATGAGGGAAGCAATCAAAGTCTGTCATGCCAACTGTGGTTTTAAAATAATTTTAAAATAATTTCCATTCAAACAACAAACATTTTAAATCATCACAAATCATCATAAATGGTTGGCGACACATCAATTTTATAAACACTTTTAAATCATATACATCCGGCCACCCCCGTGCTACAATATCATAAATGGCCAAACGTCCGCTTTTTCATCAAAATAATAAATTCTTTTTGTAACACCCTCCCTGTACCAACTCCGTACATTCTACTGTTTCGGTGACCGGTGTCGGTCCGGACAGCTAGAACGTCCGGAAAAATATTTAAACTAAAGTCAGGAACCATAATTAACTCAAATATTAATAAGAAAAATTTAGAAAAAATTTTAGAAATAAAATACAACCAAGTTAAACGAGCCGGTGCCCTAGCGATGGGTAACCAGAGGGAAGTTGCGGTTCTCGCAACGAAGAGTCCTAGACCCAGGGGAAAAATTATAAATTAATTTTTGGGACTCCAGAGAAAGATTACTGAGGTTCCCATGGCATTAGAATGCCAAGAAAATACTTAGAAAAATTTTTCAATCGGTACAGACAATTTTGACCCGTTAAGCCAAACGGAGGGCATTTTGGTCATTTCGCCTTCAGAGGTGATTTTTGGCCGACTTGTCCAGTTGAGTAAATAATTAATATGACATAAAATATGAATAAACATTACTAGAAATTAAATTGAAATTGAGTAGTGATGAAAAGAAAAGAAAAATCAAAGAAAAGCTCATTTATGACATCTTGATGATGTCATTAAGAAAATTTTGACCAATCACAATTAAGCCATTATTTGACTAACTATTAAAAGAGATAAAAGAAGACCAAAATAAGAAAAATTCCAGCAGCCACTACTCCCACAAAAACACACCCGTAGCTCTCCATTTTCCATAACCATTCCGCCATGAAAGCTCCACCAAAGCTCCCTTTCTCTCTTTGTTTCACTACTAAACCTTAAACACTCTTCACTAAAACTTGTCCCCACACCTTAAACAACCTTTTGGCAGCCTAGAAAGTGAAGGAAAGTGAAGTTTAGAGGTGGGAAAAATCTGCCCTAATCAAGGTTAGTGCATATATGTAGTTAAAATTCCTTAATTCCATGATTTAGGCTTGTAATGGATGAGAAATTGTAATTTAAATGAGCAAAAACTCATGTGTATGAAACATGAATTTCGGCTGCCCTAGCTATGGAATAGAAGGGAGTGTTTTTATGAGCTTAAAGTGAACTAGAGTTATGTTGGAAGGTTATAAACACAAGAATAATGGATTAAAAATTAACTAAGATAAATTGTATAAAACATGAATTTGAATTAGGGTTTTGTGAGCAAAATGTAAACTTGGTTTAGGAAATTATTAGAGAGCATTTTAATAGTCAATTAGTGACCATTTTAGGTAAGTTGACCATTAAATGGACTGAAAAATAGGATTGCAAAGTGAGGTTGCAAGCTGCCCTAGACAAGACAAATGGACTGAAATTTCAGTCCAATTACACAGCCATAACTTTGGCTGTGTTAGTCCAATTGGTGTTTGGCCAATTGGACATGAAACTAGGCTTATAATGGCACATTTTTGTTGAAGAAACTATGCCCAAAAGACCAAAGCAAGAGGACCAAAACTTGGCCCCAATCCGGATACCCTGAAACTGATTCTGCAGAATTGACCAAATGAACAGTAACTGTTCATTTGGCCATAACTCACCGTAGATATGGTCAATTGACCTGAAATTTTTACAACAACAAGTTAAGACATAGACAAACAACTTTTATGAAGGAATCTACCTCAAATTATGGCCAGAACCTAACCCAAATGGCAGTGGCAGTCACTATTCATGTTACTATAGATATGGTAATTCTGCAGTTTTGGCAATCCGGCCAGCTTGGGTTTTTGGGCCATATCTGAAGCTACAAAACTCTAAATCGAGTGATTCAAAAAAGGAAATTCAACTAGACAAAATAAGGAACAACTTTCATGTTTTACATTTCTTCAAATTCCCACAGTAACAGTGTCCAATGGAACAGTGAAGTTGACTCACAAAAACTGAAAATTCTGCTTGTGTTGGTTTAAACTTTGAAATGGTATAAATGCTTAATGCCAACAAGTTTGGAATGCCAAATGTGGTATGTTGGGAGTGCCAAAGTCAATGTACATATTTTTATTCTAAAAGTCAACATTTTTGTTGACCAATAAGATGAATAGTGACACTAAAAACTTGAAATTTACAAATTGAAGAATTTAAAAGTTTTAAATGCCCTAGTATACCTAACAAGATTGGTTTGGATAGTTTGGCATGCCAATAGGGTTCAGTTAGCAGTACTGCACATGGCAATATGCCATTCCGTGATTTCATGGCTTTTAGCCATTCTGACTTTGTATTGAGACTTGGCCTTGTGCCTGATATTATTTACAGCTTGTTAGTCGCTCTGCACACCTGGAGATGCATATGTGACGATGGTGTGACGGCCGAGGTGCTAGGTACCCGGTGCGGTTACCCGTTATCCAGTCCAGTCGTCTAGTGTAGGTTACTTGGGGCAACCAAATGAATAAAAGTGAACAACGTTAACGGAATAATGGATATACCAATACCAAACAAAGAAAGCATACACATTCTATACACATTCATTTTCTTGCTATTTTCTTCTATTATATTATTGCACCACTAAGCATTATTGCTTAGCGCGTTGCTTTTGCCACGCGTAGGTACTGGAGACCCCGATCGTGAGCCCAGTAGACCACAGACTGGGTGAGTCCATCCGGCAATTCTTTTCAGTGTCCGTGTCACCTCAACTTCTGCTGTGCATTGGTAGGACACTAGGTGTCATTTTGACATTTTGTAACTTAATTTTGATTTTTCTTCATATGTAATTAAACTTGTGTAATGTATATTGATGTATATGTAAATTATGAAAATTGTATTTGTTAATGGAAAAGTAAATGTTTACTTGTGATTTATATGTGAACATCACATGTGAATGATGAATGAGAATAGAAATTGAAATGTTGAAATCTTGATATTGAGTTTTGTGTTGATATTGGAGTTGAGAATGAATGAATTTGTTTATTGGAAGTGTTTTTAACAGTTCAAGAACTGCTTTCTCCATTTTTAGCAGATTCACGGATTTTCTATAAAATTTTCGGAACCTCAAATAAATTATGAATTCAATAAATGACTTAAATGAGTTATATTTTACAAGTTATATTCAAAATTATGATGAAAATTAATTAAAGTGTATTAGAGTGTGCTTGGTACACCGTGTGGCATTACTTACTCTGTATACAAGACAGGTAAGGGTGTCACATTTAGTGGTATCAGAGCACGGTTTAGGCGTTTCTGGTCCTAGATTGAGTCCATACCATGCATTGCATTTGTAAGAGTCGAGGTGACACTAACGCAGATCTGTTTATCTTTCTTATTTTGAATAGGATATGGACCCTTCATCTCAGAGGGCAGTCGAGGAGGAAGTGGAGAGTCATGCTCCACCTGTAGCAAAGTGAGGCTGGGGCATGAGAGAATCGCTCCGCCCGACTCAAGCGAGCTGCTCGGCCTCCACAGCCATGTTCCAAAGAAATGGCCGACTTCTTTAAACAAATGGGCGAGTAATGCCGGCACCACCACCACCACCAGCTCCACAGTAAATCACACACTGAAAGGCTAAGGAAGTTTGGGTGTGGACTTCTATGGCAAGAGAGAAGATGACTCTGCATTGCGGTAGAATTGGTTGAGCAGGCAGAGTACTAAAACAACTTCACTGTACTCGAGCAAAACACGGAAGTCGCCATCTCTTTATTGAAAGATGATGCTTATGAGTGGTGGGACACGGTTTCCTGTGAAGTGCAGATAGAAACTTTAACTTGGGACTTCTTTCTTTCAGAATTTAAGAAGAAATATGTGGGTCTTGTATATCCGGAAGAGAGAAGAAGAGAGTTTATTAACTGAGGCGAGAGGCAGTGTCGGTGGCGAATATGAGAAGGAGTTTGTTCGATTGAGCCGCTATGGAAGGAGATAGTCCCAAATGAAGCTGAAAGATGCAAGAGATTTGAAGAGGGACTAAATGACAACATCAAGATCCAGCTAATCGCCTTGGGAATCACCGAATTTACCAAGTTAGTGGAAGCTGCAATAAAGGTGGAAAAAGTAAGAATCAGTGAGCAGACCAGAAGGGATAGACAGCAGAAGAGGGTCCCAGGTCAGTCTAGTTCAGCCCCTGCATTTGGAAAGAAGTTCAAGGGTCCTCTGCACACGAGTTGGGTCAACCACGAGTCGAGTCGATCGAGGCCCAGCCACGATTCACCCCTAGGAGAGGTCACCCACACCATCGGTGGGCGCTCTCCGAGGATGGGGTTCAGGGGACCAGCCCCAACATCTTCTGCATGTCCACACTGCCTTAAATGGCACAAGGGGGAGTGTTGGAGAGTAACTGGTGCCTGCTTGAGATGTGGGTTGACAGAGCATCAGCTGAGAAATTGTCCACGCAGAACCACTACAACTGCTCCAACACAAGCAGACAGACCTGCTCCTGCACCACAGAGAGGTAGAAAATCTGGTAAATCTGAGGCTGTTGGACCATCACAGAGGCCTGCATCTGAGCCAGCAGAGAGACCTGACAGCAAACCACCAGCAAGAAATTATGCCCTGAGAGCTCAGGAGGAGCAAGATGCCCCGGACGTCATCAGGGGTACGTTCTCCCTCTACAATACTCCTGTGCATGCATTGGTGGATCCAGGATCCACTCATTCCTACATTTGCATCAACCTACCCATAGAAAGGGGGATACTAGTAGGGAAGAGTGACCAAGACATTCTGGTCACTAATCCATTGGGCCACGATGTAGTGGTGAATAAAGTATACAAGGGTTGCCAGTTAAGGATTCAAGGGTATGAATTCTCGGCAGACCTAATTGAGTTACCCTTCCATGAGTTTGACGTGATATTGGGAATGGACTGGTTGTCACGTCATCAGGCAATAGTTGATTGCAAATTGAAGAGAATTTCTCTAAAAACTTTAGAGGGTAATGAGATCACGATTGTGGGGAAAGGATGATTTCTTGTCCAATGTCATCTCGACCACGATTGCAAGAAGAATGATGAGAAAAGGTGAAGCCTACCTAGCACATGTGGTGGATACTAGGCGAGCTAAGCCAAACTTGAGTGACATACCCACAGAAGAGACTTCCCTGCAGGTATTTCTGAAGAGTTGCAGTTTGCCACCGAGAAAGCTAAGTTGAATTTGCTATTGAGACAATGCTGTGTACAACACCCATTTCCATTGCTCCTTATAGGATGGCACCCACTGAATTGAGGGAGTTGAAAACTCAGTTGCAAGAGTTGCTTGAATAGAGGTTCATCCGCCCCAGTGTGTCAGCATGGGGAGCTCCCGAGCGTTGTGAGAAAAAGAAGGTTGGGACTTTGAGACTTTGTATTGACTACCGGCATTTGAATAAAGTGACTCTGAAGAACAAATATCCGTTGCCTAGAATTGATGATTTGTTTGATCGGTTGAAAGGAAGCGAGTATTTTCTAAGATTGATCTCGGATCGGTATCATCAAGCGAGGGTAAAGGATGTAGATGTGCCCAAGATCGCATTCAGACCCGATATGGGCATTATGAGTTCCTAGTGATGCCCTTTGGCTTAACAAATGCACCAATGCATTCATGGACCTTATGAACCGTATCTTCCATCCATACCTAGATCGGTTCGTAGTGGTCTTTATTGATGATATTTTGGTGTATTCCAAGACCAGGAAGAACATGATGAGCATTTGAGGATTGTTCGCAAACCACGAGAGAAGAAGGTTGTATGCTAAGTTGTCCAAGTGTGACTTTTGGTGAATGAGATTGCATTCCTTGGACACATAGTGTCGGTGATGGGATTAGGTGGATCCCAAGAAGATAGAAGCGATGATGGAATGGAAGCCTCCCGAAACACAACCGAGGTCGAAGCTTCTTGGGGCTAGCTGGGTATTACAGAGATTTGTGAAGGATTTTCCCTAATAGCCGCTCCAATGACCAAGTTGTTACACAAGAATGTCGATTTGTTGGAATGACAAGTGTCGGACCAGTTTGAGAAGTTGAAGGCTATGTTGTGAGGCACCAGTGTGCTAACACGATGTCGAGAAAAGACTTTGTGGTCTACTGGTGATGCCTCACATAATGGGTTAGGGTGTGTATTGATGCAAGAGGGGAAGGTGGTCGCCTATGCTTCCAGCAACTAAGGCCACATGAGCAGAATTACCCTACCCATGATCTAGAACTTGCGGCAATTATCTTACGCCGAAGATATGGAGGCATTACTTGTATGGTGAAAAGTGCTACATTTACACGGACCACAAGAGCACGAAATATTTGCCAACCGAAGGAGCTCAACCTTAGACAGAGGCGATGGATTGAGTTCCTAAAGGATTATATTTGTGTAATTGACTACCATCACCGGGAAGGCAAATGTAGTTCTTGATGCTTTGAGCAGAAAATCCATGACTTTGAGATCATTGAATGCCCATCTATCTTTGGTTCGAGATGGAGCTATTTTGGTGAGTTGCAAGTGAGGCCAAACACACTCTGCAGAGATACTAGATGGGCAAAAGGCGGATGAGAAGTTAATGGCTATTATGAGCAAGATCTCGGAGGAAAAGCAAGCGACTATGAGGTGAAAGCGGATGGGTGTCCATACTACAAAGGAAGGCGTGTGTACGGATGATGGGAATTGAAGACCAGTATTCTAAAAGAGGCACACACCGGTGTGTATGCTATGCACCAGGAAGTACAAAGATGTATCATGATCCAAGCTTCAGTATTGGTGGCACAGTATGAAGAAGGACATAGCCGACTATGTGACTAAATGCTTGACATGTCGCAAGTCAAGCGAACATCAAGTTCCATCGGGTTTGCTACACCTATCGCATACACGAATGGAAATGGGATCGGTCACCATGGATTTTGTAAGTGGTCTACCTCTCACCCGAAGAAACATGATGCGGCATGGGTGATAGTGGGCCATTGACCAAGTCGACACACTTTACGCGATTAGGGTGACTACTCACGGAGAAGTTAGCGGTGTATATCAGTGAGATAGTTAGACTGCATGGAATCCCACTTTCCATCATATCTAATCGAGACCCAAGGTTTACATCGAGATTTTGGAAGAAGTTGCATGAATCCTTGGGTACACAACTCCATTTCAGCATAGCTTTCCATCCTCAGACGGAAGGGCAATCAGAAAGAGTAATCCAGGTAAACAATTGAAACCCATGAAATTGATACAAATATTGAATTGAAATGATAACAATAACATGAAATATATGTCAGGTCCTTGAGGATATGCTGAGGAGTTGTGTCATTGAGTTTGAGGGAAGCTGGGATAGATATCTCCCACTGGCAGAATTTGCATACAACAATAGCTACCAAGCTAGCATTCAAATGGCCCCATATGAAGCACTGTATGGGAGAAAATGTAGAACTCCAGGTGTCTTTGGACTGAATTGGCGAGACAAGCTGGTAGGGCGGACACAGTGAAACATCGAGGAGAAAGTGAAACTAATCAAAGCCAACTTGATGGTTGCCTCGCATGACAGAAATCTTATGCCGACCTGAAGAGAAAAGAAATAGAATATGTGGTTGGCGACAAAGTGTTCCTCAAGGTGTCACCATGGAAGAAAGTATTGAGGTTTGGAAGGAAAGGTAAGTTGAGCCCTAGGTTCATTGGCCCATATGAAATCATCGAACGTGTGGGTCCAGTGGCCTATAGGCTAGCTTTACCACCAGAGCTGGACAAGATCCACAATGTGTTCCACGTATCCATGCTCAGAAGATACCGCTCAGACCCTTCACATGTCATCTCCAGAGAAGAAATTGAAATACAACCGGATTTGACATACGAAGAAGAACCTCTACGGATCTTGGCTCGGGAAGTGAAAGAGTTGAGAAACAAGCAAATTCCATTGGTGAAAGTGCTTTGGAGGCACCACAACACCGAGGAGGCAACTTGGGAAAGTGAAGAGATGATGAGGCAACAGTTCCCTCAACTGTTTGCATCAGGTAAATTTCGAGGACGAAATTTAAATTAGAGGGGAAGAGTTGTAACACCCTCCCTGTACCAACTCCGTACATTCTACTGTTCCGGTGACCGGTGTCGGTCGAACGCATAGAACGTCCGGAAAAATATTTAAACTAAAGTCAGGAACCATAATTAACTCAAATATTAATAAGAAAAATTTAGAAAAAATTTTAGAAATAAAATACAACCAAGTTAAACGAGCCGGTGCCCTAGCGATGGGTAACCAGAGGGAAGTTGCGGTTCTCGCAACGAGGAGCCCTAGACCCGGGGGAAAAATTATAAAATAATTTTTGGGACTCCAGAGAAAGATTACTGAGGTTCCCATGGCATTAGAATGCCAAGAAAATACTTAGAAAAATTTTTCAATCGGTACAGACAATTTTGACCCGTTAAGCCAAACGGAGGGCATTTTGGTCATTTCGCCTTCAGAGGTGATTTTTGGCCGACTTTTCCAGTTAAGTAAATAATTAATATGACATAAAATATGAATAAACATTACTAGAAATTAAATTGAAATTGAGTAGTGATGAAAAGAAAAGAAAAATCAAAGAAAAGCTCATTTATGACATCTTGATGATGTCATTAAGAAAATTTTGACCAATCACAATTAAGCCATTATTTGACTAACTATTAAAAGAGATAAAAGAAGACCAAAATAAGAAAAATTCCAGCAGCCACCACTCCCACAAAAACACACCCGTAGCTCTCCATTTTCCATAACCATTCCGCCATGAAAGCTCCACCAAAGCTCCCCTTCTCTCTTTGTTTCACTACTAAACCTTAAACACTCTTCACTAAAACTTGTCCCCACACCTTAAACAACCTTTTGGCAGCCTAGAAAGTGAAGGAAAGTGAAGTTTAGAGGTGGGAAAAATCTGCCCTAATCAAGGTTAGTGCATATATGTAGTTAAAATTCCTTAATTCCATGATTTAGGCTTGTAATGGATGAGAAATTGTAATTTAAATGAGCAAAAACTCATGTGTATGAAACATGAATTTCGGCTGCCCTAGCTATGGAATAGAAGGGAGTGTTTTTATGAGCTTAAAGTGAACTAGAGTTATGTTGGAAGGTTATAAACACAAGAATAATGGATTAAAAATTAACTAAGATAAATTGTATAAAACATGAATTTGAATTAGGGTTTTGTGAGCAAAATGTAAACTTGGTTTAGGAAATTATTAGAGAGCATTTTAATAGTCAATTAGTGACCATTTTAGGTAAGTTGACCATTAAATGGACTGAAAAATAGGATTGCAAAGTGAGGTTGCAAGCTGCCCTAGGGCAATGACAAATGGTGAAATTTCAGTCCAATTACACAGCCATAACTTTGGTTGTGTTAGTCCAATTTGTGTTTGGCCAATTAGACATGAAACTAGGCTTATAATGGCACATTTTTGTTGAAGAAACTATGCCCAAAAGACCAAAGCAAGAGGACCAAAACTTGGCCCCAATCCGGATACCCTGCAACTGATTCTGTAGAATTGACCAGGCCATAACTCACTGTAGATATGGTCAATTGACCTGAAATTTTTACAACAACAAGTTAAGACATAGACAAACAACTTTCATGAAGGAACCTACCCCAAATTATGGCCAGAACCTAACCCAAATGGCAGTGGCAGTCACTGTTCATGTTACTGTAGATATGGTAATTCTGCAGTTTTGGCAATCCGGCCAGCTTGGGTTTTTGGGCCATATCTGGAGCTACAAAACTCCAAATCGAGTGATTAAAAAAAGGAAATTCAACTAGACAAAATAAGGAACAAATTTCATGTTTTACATTTCTTCAAATTCCCACAGTAACAGTGTCCAATGGAACAGTGAAGTTGACTCACAAAAACTGATAATTCTGCTTGTGTTGGTTTAAACTTTGAAATGGTATAAATGCTTAATGCCAACAAGTTTGGAATGCCAAATGTGGTATGTTGGGAGTGCCAAAGTCAATGTACATATTTTTATTCTAAAAGTCAACATTTTTGTTGACCAATAAGATGAATAGTGACACTAAAAACTTGAAATTTACAAATTGAAGAATTTAAAAGTTTTAAATGCCCTAGTATACCTAACAAGATTGGTTTGGATAGTTTGGCATGCCAATAGGGTTCGATTAGCGATCGCACATGGCAATATGCCATTCCGTGATTTCATGGCTTTTAGCCATTCGACTTTGTATTGAGACTTGGCCTTGTGCACGATATTATTCTGACATTGTTGTTACATTTGCCTAGGAGATGCATATGTGACCGATGGTGTGGCCCGAGGTGCTAGGTACCCAGTGCGGTTACCCGTTATCCGATCCGATGCGTCTAGTGTAGGTTACTTGGGGCAACCAAATGAATAAAAGTGAACAACGTTAACGGAATAATGGATATACCAATACCAAACAAAGAAAGCATACACATTCTATACACATTCATTTTCTTGCTATTTTCTTCTATTATATTATTGCACCACTAAGCATTATTGCTTAGCGCGTTGCTTTTGCCAGCGTAGGTACTGAGACCCGATCGTGAGCCCAGTAGACCACAGACTGGGTGAGTCCATCCGGCAATTCTTTTCAGTGTCCGTGTCACCTCAACTTCTGCTGTGCATTGGTAGGACACTAGGTGTCATTTTGACATTTTGTAACTTAATTTTGATTTTTCTTCATATGTAATTAAACTTGTGTAATGTATATTGATGTATATGTAAATTATGAAAATTGTATTTGTTAATGGAAAAGTAAATGTTTACTTGTGATTTATATGTGAACATCACATGTGAATGATGAATGAGAATAGAAATTGAAATGTTGAAATCTTGATATTGAGTTTTGTGTTGATATTGGAGTTGAGAATGAATGAATTTGTTTATTGGAAGTGTTTTTAACAGGTTCCGAAGAACTGTTTTCTCCATTTTTAGCCGGTATTCTGCCGGATTTTCTATAAAATTTTCGGAACCTCAAATAAATTATGAATTCAATAAATGACTTAAATGAGTTATATTTTACAAGTTATATTCAAAATTATGATGAAAATTAATTAAGGTATATTAGAGTGTGCCGGTACACCGTGTGGCATTACTTACTCGGGTATACAGTACACGGGTAAGGGGTGTCACACTTTTCATTTTCAAATTTAAAGCACAAGAAAATTAGAGTTATGCACGAACCTTATCTTAGTCTCCTTTCTTTGACCTATTTCTCTCTTTACGTCAAACTTCTATTCTCCATTGAAACATACAATTTCAAAAGCTTCAATACTTATTCTAACTACCACTAGTAGATAACCAATTAAATTCCTAGTGAAATTCCTAAGATAACTTCACATTCTAACTGTTTTAGATTACAGGGCAAAATTTGGACATGTTTTTAGAACTCAATTTGAGTCAAGTTCCAGTCATAATTTGTCAAATTAGTCTTCATGAAAGTTGTTCCTCTATGTCTTAGCTTTAATTATCATTTTGAATCACTCAATTTGGAGGTCTAGATCATTAGTTATAGCCAAAATATCAGGTACTATTTCAGGATGCCTTATCCTGAGATTTTCATGTTTTCTAGATTTTTACCTGAAATTATACTCAATATCCAAGCACTTTATATCCAGAATTTGTACTAGGTTTCTAAAGCAAAGTTTTAGGCCTTTATCTTAAGTTTTCAAATCATTTTGTAGCACCTCAATTGGAGATGTACAAAGAAAGATAGGCCCTGTTAACTACATGGAGGTCACAGGGCTAAATTGCTAAATTGCAGAAATTTCAATTTTGCAATTCTGAATTTCTCTAAAATTTTAACCACTTTTCCCTAAGAATTAAGTCCGGTCAAAACATAGAAATTGTAGGTCTATGCCTTATGCTTATTTTGGCTTTGGAATCATTTAATTTGCATTTATGTATCTTGAGTTATGGTCATTTTCCCAAAACTGTTCAGGTAATAAATTCTCAGGTTTCAGGTCTATTTTAGAATCCTAGCAGATTTCTAGACTTACTTTATGAAGCAAATTTGGATAGGTTACAATCATAATTTAGCCTCATGGTCCTCATGAATTATTTTCCTATATCTCAGGATTATACAGGTTCAAAAATTACTCAATTTGGAGTTTTTTAGAGTGAGTTATGCTCAATTTAGTATGTACTGTTCATTTGTTCAGTTTGTAAGGTTTTAGTTTTGCATGATCGAATTCTAGTCCTAATTTAGGTATTTTTCGATCAGTCTCAGAGCAAGCATCCTTCATGAAAGTTTTAGTATATTGTCTTAGGTTTAATTTTCCTTTGGTTTTACCTCAATTGGAATTATGTAGCTCAAGTTATGAGCATTTAACCTCACTAGACTCAAGCTATCCAGATCCAACACTTAATGCACAATATCCATTCATTAAATTTCTTTACCAAATCATTAATGTTTCTCTATAAATACACCTCTAATCATCATAATATAACCATAATAGCATTAAATAGGTTTCATGCCATAAAAACCTTAATTGCATAAAACCCTAGCTCCCATATTCCAAATTCAATCAATTTTAAGTTCGTAAACCATGTTTATTACTTCATTCAAGACTAGAAATCAAGTTAATTACATCAAAACTCAAAACTCAAAACTCCTAACTCCTTCCTCCATGACCGAAATTCCCTTCTTTCATAACATACATAATTTCAATCAATTTCCATAATAATTTCCACAATTAAACTTAAATTCCATAAATTCATAACTAATTAAACTTGAATCATCACTTACCTCAATTGGCCAACTCTCCTTCTTCACAAATCTTCCAAATTACTTTGAATGCTTGCTTGCTTTCTTCAAATCAAGGTTTGATGCTAGGTTTTCTCTTGATTTTCTACGGAAATTATAGAGGAATTGTGAGTTTAGAGCTAGGAAAGGAAGCTTTCATGGAGGTAGAGAGAGAGAGCATGGGAAGGCACATGAAAAAGAAAGAAGAAGATGAAGACGATGATGTTGAGGTGATGTATTTAATGAGATATTTTACTTTAATTAATTAATTTTGTCTTATTTACAAAATATCCAAATAATTATAATTATAATTATAAGTATAATTATTATAATTCAATAATTCCTCTTTTATCCCCATTAAATTTTCATACTTCTTTTTGTTAATTTAATCCCATTCTAATACATTAATCTCATTTAATTTAATTAACATTTCGATCAAAAAGTCAACTCTTCAAGTGAATTGGCCAAAATGCCCTTCATCGGGTTATAATCTATCTTTTTCAATAATACCGATTAAATCCATAATCCGATAGTCACTTCGATTTTTATTCTACTATCTTAATTAATTTTCATCTCATTTTTAGTTCTATAATTGGCTTTAAATAATACTATTTACTGATAAAAAATAGTACTATTCAGAGCTCGAAATTCCCGGGACGTTACATATAATATAAGTAACAATATAATAAATAATATGATATCACATTCAATTTTATAGCCTTTTTTAGTTTCTTCTATGATATTATTTTAGTAGATCAATCCATTTCAGAAATACAATTTCACTATAGTGTTCAAATTATTATATTAGTTATCACTATTTTAATATAAGTGGCAAATATTTTAAATATATTTGAATATATTATTTTATTCTCTTACATCGATACTCTTCTTAATAGTGTTATCATTAGGTATAGTTGTCAATGGGAGAAAACATTCTACAATAAATATATACTGATATTTGATATTGTTTGTTCTTAACCTTTATTTATTGTCATCGTAAAACATACATGAATTGAGAGTTGCTTTTTTTCTTTTTAAGTGGAATATGTATCTTTTATTTTATGTGTGCAATAGCAATATCATCCTGAATAAAAATATTTTCTTTTCAACATATTGTCCTACCATTAATTTTACATGAATTACATTTCTCTCAATTTTTTTTTTGAATATTGAGCATTGAACACCTTCTATTGTCAGTAGGTTGTTAAATGATTTTGAACCTTCAAGAGCAGTCTTAAGTAGTAACTCTCATTCTCTATCAAATTTGCTGTATTTATACAATATATTTCTCACCTTATTTTTTTGTTTTGACCGTAATCAATCATACTTGTTTAATTCATTATGTTTTAGAAATTTCTTACTTGTTTAATTCATTATGTTTTAGAAATTTCTTATACAATAGTCATCTTACATTGATTTTTGCTTTTCTTTTTTTTTTTTTTAATTTGATTTATGATTCATAGTTTTGAAAGAAGTTAAAAGATTTTATTTTATTTTACATTCATAATTTTATAAGTATTATTCTTATTTTAAATTAAATAAATTTAATTTAATTTTAATATATTTTATTGCTCTTTATATTATATATATATGATATTTGATTGTAGCATTACTAATAATAGATAAATTATTTTAACAAACTACAAGAAATTATTAAGTATGTAAAATAGAATAAAAATTTTAATCCTAGTGAATTATATATTAATACAATCCCTATATATCATTTATTAAAGGGAAATAAAAAAAAATAGATTATTATATTATAAAATTTTAATTCTTATTATATTAAATACAAAATAATTTTGAAGTATTATTAGTGTTATAATAAGATCATAAAAAATTATTTAAAAAAAAATAAAAAATTAAAGATAATATTTTTAGACTTTTCAAATATAAAATAATTTAAAAGTATTATTAGTATTGTAATAAGATTATAAAAAATTATTTAAAAAAGATTAAAAAATTAAAGATAATATTTTTTCACATAAATTATGTTTTACTACATTAAAGAGAAATTGTACTATAAAAAGAATTCTTATTATAAGTAGTTTTTTTTTTTTTTTTTAAACTTTGGCTAAATGATAAAAAAAATTCAAATATTTGTAAGTTTTTCTAATTTTAGCCAAATATTTTAATTTTATTAATTTGATCTTAAACCTTTCATATTATTTTCAATTTTATTAATAAATTTAATTAAACAATTAAATTTATCAATTAACAAAAATCATTTAATTCTTTTTGCTTATTATTAATTGCAGTTGATCCTTTTAATTTTATTAATTTATTTAATAAGTTGAAATATTTTCATTAATTTTAGCAAGTTTCGTATTGATAGAAAAATATTTATTAATTGTATCAATTTTAGATAATTGTTTTTTTTTCTAATTATTAATTTTTTAATTTTAATTAATTACTTCTTATAAAATTTTATATTTAATTAAAGTTAAGTATATATAAGACTAAAAATTTTAAATTGATATGAACTATAAAATTAAGAGTTTTAGATTTTTACAAACAATAAAATTAATTTAAATAATAAAAATATAATTATGATTAATTTGAAAAATGAAGTGTGTTTTTAGCAAAACCAATGTCCCCTCTCCCTCCTACATTTATATATAATATAAATGAATAGCATAGTGTTAAAAAAAAAAACTAATTAACCATAGTTTTTTTTTATTTTTTTTAACAATATACTATTTATAATAAAAAATATAAAAAAGTTAAATCAACAATAGTTTAAAAAAATTATATTGCTCAATAGACAAATTAAGATAAAAATTTCTATGGTATATTTATATTAAATGGGATCATGAAAATGCGATTTTAAACAGCAATTATGTTATATTGATTATTGTATTACATTGATGTAAAGTGGAGGGATAATAGCATTACAAATGACAAAGTTGAAGAGCAATGGTTTTACAAATAATAAAATTGAAGGACAATAGTGTTATAACCAGTAAAGTTAAAGGACAGTCTTGTTACATGTGACATGAGAGAGGAAAAAAATATTGACTAAGCACTACGTTAAATTTGTCCATGTGAGTGTTTAACTGGGAAACTAGTGACTAGAATTCAAAGGGAATTTATTATGCAAAATTTAAAAGTTAAGGGAATTTTATGTTATATTTTTAAGTTAAGAGACTAAACATACAAGTTAGAAACCTAAAGATTTATACCATGTTAAATTAAACCATAGACAAGAAATAATGAAAATAAACCTAAAACTAAAAGAAAGGGAAGAGAATTGAAATTAATCTTTAAATCAAATTAAAAAGGCCCTTTTAATAAAATAAATCTAAACAATTACATAGCTTTTTAGCCTTTTACCCTATGTAAGGGCCTTTAACTCTTATGCAGTCTCTTTGGCTCTAATTTTCTGTTTAAGAAAATAGTGTTCATCAGGCCTATAAAAGCAGCTGGAGTATTAGTCAACCCGAATGGCATCACCAAGAATTTATTGTGGCCATACCAAGTTCTGAAGGCAGTTTTAGGTATACTCTGCTGCTGCACCCTCAATTGATAATAGCCCGATCTCAAGTCAATTTTGGAGAATACAGTTGCATCCTTTAACTGATCAAATAGATCATCAATCTGTGGCAGAGAATATCTATTCTTTATGGTCACCTTATTCAACTGTCTATAGTCTATGCATAGACGGAGAGTACCATTCTTCTTCTTCACAAACAATACCGGTGCTCCCTAAGGTGACATGCTAGGGTGGATGAAACCCTTATCTAGCAATTCCTGCACTTGCACTTTTAACTCTTTCAACTTAGCAGGTGCCATCCTATAAGGAGTGATGGAGATTGACTTTACACCAGGCATAGTCTCAATTTCAAACTGCACATCTCTTTGTAGAGGCAATCCCGGTAACTCTTTCAGAAAGACATCCGAAAAATCCCATACTATAGGAATATCCTTAATATCTGGACTCCCCACCTGGGTGTCTATCACATGAGCTAGAGAAGCTTCACATCCTTTTCTAATAATCTTCCTAGCAAGTGTAGTTGAAATGATATTGGATGGCAATAACTACCTCTCCCCATGTATCACTACATCTGCATACTCAGGAAGACCAAAAGTGACCGTCTTCAGTCTACAGTCAATCATGGCGTGGTGCCTGGCTAACCAATCCATACCCAAGATGATATCATAATCTCGGAAGAGCATTTCAATTAAGTTTGACAGGAATGTATGTCCTTGGATCACCAAAGGATAATCTTCATATAATTTGTTCACCCTAACCTCTTGTTTTAAAGTACTAGTCACTAGCACATCATAATCCAATTTCACACAAGGAATAGCAACAGAACATGCAATACTGGCACTAGCATAAGAATGTGTAGAACCAGGGTCAAATAACACATATACATATCTACCAAAGTTGGAGAAAGTACTAACCACAATATCTGATGTCTCAGCTTCCTCCCTCTGGCACATGGTGTGGACCCTGGCTGGTGTACCACTCTATTCTGGTTGGCTCACTATGCCCTGGTTGCCAGAAGTGTTACCTCTACCCCTGCCTCGGCCTCTACTAACTGTCTGTTGTCTTCTGGAAGCAGAACCTTGAATAGATCCCTCTGTGGTGGTAGGCGGCCCAGACCTGCGGGCACTAGTGCAATCTCTAGCAAAATGCCCACTTCCACCACAGTTGTAACAAGCTCCTATGGCCTTATAACATACTCCCCTATGAGTCCTGCCATAGGTTTCACAGGTACAAACAGGAAAGGAACCCCTAGATGTCTGCTGATAGGATCTAGGTGGCCTCTACCTTGAGAATCTTCCCCTACTAGATCCTCTGTTATTTGGTCCCCCAAAGCTCTTCCTCTTACCCGGATTGCTACTTGGACTCTGACCTGTAGGCTTACTGCTATTCTATTTTTCAATGGTTACCTTCTCAGATGCCCCTTCCAGTTCTATCCTTTCCAGCTCAAGGGCCTGTGATATCAACTCAGAGAAGTTGTCATGCCGAAACCTAACCAATTGTAATCTCAAACTAGGACTCAAACCATTTGCATCTGTCTTTGCTGGTATTGAGTAAGCTTCTAGCATAGTGGCTGAGACGGGAAAAATCTCTCTCATACTCGTCTACAGTCCTGTTCCCTTGCTTCAAACTGAGAAACTCCTGTAGCTTCATATCTACGTATGTGTTGAGAACATACTTCTGTCTAAATTCTCTGAGGAAGTCATCCCATGTCAACATAGGGGGCTCAGCGAAACTATGGGGAATAGTCTTCCACCACCCATATGCATCTATATGTAGTAGAGAGACTGAGCAGTCGAACTTCAATTCATTGGCATAATGCAGTTTCTTGAATACCCTCTCCATCCATTCTTACCATTGCTCAGCTTCCAATGGGTCCACTGTACCCTTGAACTCTGTTGCCCCATACGTCATTAACTTGTCATATTGTCTAGCTAGGGGTGGTGGTTGCACTGGAGGTGCTTGCATAGGAGCTTAGACTGGTATATTGCCAACCATTTGCTGAAATAGTACAGCCATCTGCTGAGCGAACTGAGCAGGAAACTGCATGGGTGGGATGGGTGCAGCTGACCTACTGGCATTCTGAGGAGCTGGGGCCTCCTCCTGTACCTCAGCTACTACGGATTGCTCTACTGTGCGATCCCCCTCTTTCATACTGAAGCACAAAGAATTCTACTTTCTGAACAACCAACACAAGGAGATTTCCCTCCATTAGTCCATATTTATGATGTAATGCACTACATGTATCAATTAATGACAATTGAGCAGTTGTACTTATCAAAAATTTTTAAATATGCAATTTCAAAACTTGTATGAAAACCAAAGCTCTTATACCACTAAAACATGTCACACCTTATCCCTTGTAAGGCATGACATATTCTCGTAGCATACCTAATGAATTACCAAGCTACCCTTACTGATAACCCATTAAATATACTACAAGGGATTTTAAACAAATGATATATTATTATCTTATCAATTCTTTTGCGGAAAACTACATGGGAATAGTTAAAATTTAATTACATATCAAGTAGACATTTATTAGAGGAAATAAACTTATTATTACAAAAGATACATTTTGCATAAGTCTCAAAATAAAATACAAATAGTTACAAACTCAAAATATGATAGCAATATAATGCTTTTAAATACAAACTGCTCAATGTCTATACATCCATACATATAGGTATAAAATACATCAAAAAGAAATTACAGGGGTATACCTACGATATATACCCACAGTTAAAACCAAAATGCTACTTCTAAGCCTCTCACTTAGTAGCCTTCTCCTTTCCCTTACCTGCGATAGCATAAATAAGCTATTGCTGAGTATATCACTCAGTGGTGCACAACTAATAACTTTAAAACTTAAGGTAAAACACAATATAACACCTTCACTGTAGCAATTCCATACATTCTATTGTTCTGGTGACCGGTATCGGCCCGGATAGCTAGAACGTCTGGGAAAATATTTAGACTAGAGTGAGGAGTCATAAATAACTCAAATAATGATAAGAAAAATTTAGGAAAAATTTTTGAAATAAAATACAACCAAGTTAAATGAGCCGGTGTCCTAGCGATGGGTAACCAAGTGGGAAGTTGCGATCCTCGCAGCTAGGAGCCCTAAACTCGGGAGAAAATTCATGAAATAATTTTTAGGACTCCAGAGAAGAGTCATTGAGGTTTCAATGGCATTAGAATGCCAAGAAAATGCTTAGAAAAATTTTTAGATCGATACAGACGATTTTGGCTCAATAAGCCAAATGGAGGGCATTTTGGTCATTTCATCTTCAGAGATGATTTTTGGCCAACTTGTCCAGTTAAATAAATAATTTATATGACATAAAATATGAATAAATATTGTTAAAAATTGAATTAAAATTGGGTAGAAAAGAAAAGAAAGGAAAATGAAGGAAAACATGAATTATGACATCATTATGATGTCATTAAAAAGAGCTCCTCCAATAACCTTTCAACAACCACCCTTAAATCAATTAAAAAGGAAGAAAAATGAGTTAAAAATCAAATAAATTATATTCCTCTTCTCCAAAAGAATCAGTAGCCTCTCTCTTCTCTCTCAACCTCCATTAAAACTCATTTCACAAGCTTGATTCCCACCTTATTTCACCACAAAACCCTAACCTCTCTTCATTAAAATTTCACCCCACACCTTAAAGTACCTCTAGGTAGCCATTAGAAAGAGAAAGAGTGGAGTTTTCAAGTCTTGGAGATTGGCTAAGTCAAGGTTAGTGCCAATTAATCTTTAAAACTTTGTGTATACATCATGTGGAGTATGAATTGAGTGTGAAATTAAGAGAATTTAAACAAATTTTGCATGATTAATTTCTACAAATTTCGTCAGCCTTAGGATACATTAGGGTTTCATTGATTAGATTGAATTATAGTTGTACATGGCTGCCATTGAACATGAATTTGATGTCTTAATTCATTGATTGCATGTATATGGTGAATTGAAGTTGTTGGAGTTAGGGTTTGGGATACCAAATTTAGGATTTTGCTCATGTATTGGTGAAAGGAAGTTCTAATGGTCAATTAGTGACCATTTGGCTATGTGTGATTAGGAAGTGAAGTGATTTGTACCATGGGAATTGAGGTTAGATGTGCTGCCTTGAGTGACCTACAGGGCTGGATGTGAGTCTAGCAAGTTTGGGCAGCTATAACTGGAGTTGTGTAGGTTCAATTAGTACAAGGCCAATTGGACATGAAATTAAATACATAATAGCACAACTTTGATGAAGGAACCCTGCCCATAAAACCACAATAGATTGACCTAAAAATTTACCAAATCCAGATACCATACATTCTGCTTAGGCAAAATGACCAAATGAACAGTGTTCATTCATTTGGTCATAACTCAGTGTAGAAAGGTCTAATTGACCTAAAATTATATCAATGAAAAGCTTAGACAATTTAGAACAACTTTCATGCAGAACACAAACTCCAATAATGAACTTAACTAAATGAAATTACTAACCAAAGTTGAGCTACCAAATCTGGCAGAACCAGAATTGCCCAGAAATTCTGGGTAATAGTCCATCCGACCAGTTATGATAAAATGGCCATAACTTGAGCTAGAAAACTCCAAATGGAGTGATTCAAAAAGGAAATTAAAGAATACACAATAAAGAAAAGCTTTGATTAAGAATATTTGGCCAAATTCTCACTGTAAAATGGCCTAATGGAATAGTGAACTCTAGCACACAAAACTGAAATTTTTGATTTATTTCCTATTGGTTTGAAGTATTGATTGACAACTAATACCAACACTTTTGGGAACCAAAATGTGGTAATTTCATGTGGTTAGAACTCATGTAACTATTATGTATGGGAAAGTCAATATTTTGACTTAAATGGTAAAATGAATAGTAATCTTACATGTTAAACACAAAAATTTAATCAAGAATTTTGTAATATGCCCTAGTAGACCTAGTAAGATTTGGTTGGATAGGTTGGCATGCCAATAGGGTTCGGATAGCAGTACTGCATATGGCATTACGCCATTCTGTAATTTATAGCTTAAGTGGCCATTCGGTGATTTTATGGCTTTTAGCCATTCTGATATTATTGTGATACTTGGCCTTGTGCCTAATATTTATTACAGCTCATTAGCTATTCTGTTGCACACCGGGAGACACCTTGTGACCGATGGTGTGACGGCCAGAGGTACTTGGTACCCAGTGCCAGTTTACTCGTTTATCCAGTCTAGTCATCCAGTATAGGTTACTTGGACAACCAAAAATGGAAGTTGATAAATTTAATTAAATAATTGATATAAACAGTAACAAATTAATAATACTACAAATAAGTACCAGAAATTGTCCGTATGGAAAACCTGCATACACTCTGCATGCTTGTTCTATTTGAGTTCTTTTTATTTTATTATTGGCACTACTAAGCAGTATTGCTTAGCGCGTTGCTTTTGCCATGCATAGGTTTTGGAGAGACTGATAGAGAGCCCAGCAGACCACAGACTGGGTGAGGCCACAGATTTACATAGAGTCAGAGTTACCTTTCAGGCTACAGTGCATTGGTAGGACACTAGGTCCCATTTTGTATTTTGTAATTTTTGTTAAACTTTGTAATTAAATTTTTATTTTATTATGTATATTTAAAACTTCTGTAATGTAATTTTGTATTATTGTGATTATCTATAAATTTGTGTTTATAAATAAAATTTGAGTATTTATTCAAAATCTGAGTATGATTTTGATATGAAATGAATGAATAACAAATTGAGGAATTATTGAGAATTTGATGAAAAATTTATTGAGAAATGGTGATTAATTGGAGTTGTGGGTTGAGAAAATTATTAAAAGTGTTTTCTATAGGTTCCGAAGAACTATTTTCTTCATTTTTAGCCGGCACTCTGCCGAATTTTTTGTAAAATTTTTAGAACTGCAAATTAATTTATAATTTCAATAAATGATCTAAATGAGATCAATTTCTTAAATTTCACTTAATAACTATAAATAAATAAATTAAGAACGGATAAATATCAATGGGATAAGTTATGGTGTTCCGGTACACTGTGTGGCATATCTTACTCAGCTACACTGTAGACGGATAAGGGGTGTCATATTTAGTGGTATCAGAGCATGATTTAGTGCGTTTCTAGGTCTAGATAGAGTCCATACCATGCATTGCACTTGTAAGAGTCGAGGTGACACTAATGCAAATCTGTTTGTTTTTCTTATTTTGATTAGGATATGGACTCTACGTCACAGAGAGCAGTAGATGAGGAAGTGGAGAGTTATGCTCCACTTGCAGCTAAGACTGGGGGTCAGGGAGAACCTGCTCCACCAGCACCAGTAGTGTTTGCACAGCCTCCGCTAACTATGTTTCAGCACATGACGGATTTCTTCAGACAAATGGCTGGGGTTATGCCACCACCACCACCTCCACAGTAGAAATCTCACCTGGAAAAACTGAGAAAATTTGGAGCTATGGACTTTTTGGGTAAGAGAGAAGAAGACTCAGTGGCAGCTGAAAATTGATTAGACAGAACCATCCGGGTATTGAAGCAATTGCATTGCACCCTAGAGCAGAACTTGGAGGGTGCAGTGTCTCTGCTGCAAGATGATGCCTGTCAGTGGTGGGACACTGTATCTAGTGAAGTCCAGCCAGAACTAGTAACTTGGGATTTCTTCCTCACTGAGTTCAGGAAGAAGTATGTGGGAAGTGTGTATCTGGAAGATAGAAGAAGAGAGTTTATCAGCTTGAGGCAGAAATAGCTGACTGTAGTAGAATATGAACAGGAATTTATGAGACTGAGTAGGTATGGGAGAGAGATAGTCTCCATAGAAGCAGAGAGGTGCAGAAGGTTTGAAGAGGGACTAAATGACAACATAAAAATAATGATCACTGCCTTGGAGATTATAGACTTCACCAAATTAGTGAAAGCTACTTTAAAGGTTGAGAAAGTCAGAATAAATGAGCAGAACAGAAGAGAGAGACAACAGAAGAGGGGTTTATGTCAGTCCAGTTCATCTTTTGCACCTCGGAAGAAATTTAAAGGTCCACCTACTCAGAGTTTGGGTCAGGCTCAAGGTCAGGGTCAGTCCCAGGGGCCCAGACCACAGTTCACACCTAGGAGAGGCCAGTCCACACCATCAGTGGGCAGCTCTCCAGGAACGGTATTTAGGGGACCAGCCCCAGCATTTTCTGCCTGCCCATACTGCCTAAAGTGGCATAAGGGGAAGTGTTAGAGAGTGATGGGTGCTTGCCTAAGGTGTGGGTCTACAGAGCATCAGCTAAGAAACTGTCCAAGCAGAATTGCTACAGTTGCTCCAGCACAAGCAGACAGGCCTACCCCTACACCTCAAAGGGGTAGAAGGCCCGATGAATTTGAGGCAGCTGGTCCATCACAAAGACCTGCATCTGAGACAGCCGAGAGGCTAGAGGCCAGAGCACCTGCTAGAGCTTATGCCATGAGAGCTCAGGAGGAACAAGATGCCCCTGACATCATCAGGGGTACGTTCTCCCTCTATAACACATTTGTGCAGGCATTGATGGATTTAGGATCCACTCATTCATACATCTGCATCAACCTATCCGCAGAAAGGGGCATACTAGTAGGGGAGAGTGACCAAGACATTTTGGTTACTAATCCATTAGGCCACAGTGTGGTGGTGAATAAGGAGTACAAAGGTTGCCCGTTAAGGATTCAGGGATATGAATTCTCGACAGACTTGATTGAATTGCCTTTCATGAGTTCGATGTGATTTTGGGAATGGTTTGGTTGTCACATCATCAAGAAATGGTTGACTGTAAATTAAAGAGGATATCCTTGAAAACTCCTGATGGTAATGAGATCACAGTTGTGGGGGAAAGGATAAATTTCTTGTCCAATGTCATCTCAGTCATAGTTACAAGAAAACTAATGAGAAAGGGCTGTGAAGCCTACCTAGCACATATGATTGATACTAGACAGGCTAAGCTAGATCTGTGTGATATACCTACAGTAAGAGACTTCCCAGATGTGTTCCCTGAAGAATTGCCTGGTTTGCCATCAGAAAGGGAAGTCAAATTTGCTATTGAGTTACTGCTGGGTACAACACCAATTTCTATTGCTCCTTATAGGATGGCACCCACGGAGTTAAAGGAGCTGAAAATCCAGTTGCAGGAGTTACTGGATAAGGGGTTTATATGCCCCAGTATGTCACCACGAAGAGCTCCAGTGCTGTTTGTAAGGAAGAAGGATAGGACTTTGAGGCTATGCATTGATTACCAGCAGTTGAATAAAGTGACTATGAAGAATAAGTATCCGTTGCCTAGAATTGATGACCTGTTTGATCAGTTGAAGGGAGCTAGAGTATTTTCCAAAATTAATCTCAGATCAGGGTATCATTAATTGAGGGTAAAGGATGTAGATGTGCCAAAGACTGCATTCAGAACCTGGTATGGGCATTATGAGTTTCTAGTGATGCCCTTTGGCCTAACAAATGCACCAGCAGCATTTATGGACTTTATGAACTGTATCTTCCATCCATACTGTAATGGCCCGGCCCACTAGTGATATTGTCCGCTCTGGGCTGAAGCCCTCACGATTTTAAAATGCGTCACTAGGGGTTACGAACCGTCGACTTATAAACCCAACATCTCTCTCGTGTTTTGCTGATGTGGGATTTGCCTAGGATGTTACAATCCACCCCCCTTATGGGACTCAGCGTGCTCGCTGAGGTTTGCCCCACCATCGCTCAAGGTTGCACGTGGAGCGGCTCTGATACCACAAATGTAACGGCCCAACCCACTAGTGATATTGTCCACTCTGGGCTGAAGCCCTCTGCCTAGGATGTTACACATACCTAGATTGGTTCATAGTGGTCTTTATTGATGATATTTTGGTGTATTCTAAGACCAGGGAAGAACATGATGAACATTTGAAGATTATTCTACAAACTCTGAGAGAAAAGAAGCTGTATGCTAAACTGTCCAAGTGTGACTTCTGGTTGGGTGAAATTGCATTCCTTAGACACATAGTGTCAGCTGATGGGATTAGAGTGGATCCTAAAAAGATAGAAGCAGTGATGGAATGGAAGCCTCCCAGAAATACAACTGAGGTCAGAAGGTTTTTGGGGCTAGCTAGCTATTATAAAAGATTTGTGAAGGAATTTTATCTAATAACTGCTCCAATGACCAAGTTGTTATACAAGAATGTTAGATTTGACTGGAACGATAAATGTCAGGCCAGTTTTGAGAAGCTGAAAGCTATGTTGACAGAGGCACCACTGTTAACATAGCCAGTATCAGGAAAGGACTTTGTGGTCTACAGTAATGCCTCGCATAATGGGTTAAGGTGTGTATTGATGTAAGAGGGGAAGGTGGTCGCCTATGCTTCTAGGCAGTTGAGGCCACATGAACAAAACTACTCTACCCATGATCTGGAACTTGCAGCAATTATCTTCACATTGAAGATATGGAGGCACTACTTATATGGTGAAAAGTGTTACATATACACAGATTACAAAAGTCTGAAATACTTGCCAACCCAGAAGGAACTTAACCTTAGACAGAGGCAATGGATTGAGTTCCTAAAAGACTATGACTGTATGATCGACTACCACCCTGGGAAGGCAAATGTAGTTGCTGATGCCTTAAGCAGAAAATCCATTCTAGCCTTTAGATCTTTGAATGCCTGTCTATCCTTGGCTCGAGATGGAGCTATTTTGGCTGAGTTGCAAGTGAAGCCAAACCTGCTACAGCAGATTCTAGATAGGCAGAAGGTAGATGAGAAGCTAATGGCTATTATGGGCAAAATCCCAGACGGGAAGGAAACTGACTATGCAATAAAAGCAGACGGGTGCCTGTACTACAAAAGAAGAGTATGTGTACTAGATGATGGGGAATTAAAAGCCAGTATTCTGAAAGAAGCACAAACTAGCGTTTATGCTATGCACCCAAGAAGCACAAAAATGTATCATGACTTGAAGCTTCATTTTTGGTGGCCTGGTATGAAGAAGGACATAGCTAATTATGTGACTAAATGCCTGACATGTCAGCAAGTTAAGGTAGAACATCAAGTTCCATCAGGTTTGCTACAGCCTATAAGCATACTTGAATGGAAATGAGATCAGGTCACTATAGATTTTATAAGTGGTCTACCTCTCACCCAGAAAAAGCATGATACAGTATGGGTGATAGTGGATAGATTAACGAAGTTAGCACACTTTCTGCCAGTTAGGACTGACTACTCACTGGAGAAGCTAGCAGAATTGTACATCAGTGAGATAGTTAGACTGCATAGAATTCCACTTTCCATCATATCTGATCGAGACCTAAGATTTACATTGAGATTTTGGAAAAAGTTGCAAGAATCCTTAGGCACACAACTCTACTTTAGTACAGCTTTCCATCCTCAAACGGATGGGCAATTAGAAAGAGTAATCCAGGTAAATATTGAAACTTATTGAATTAGTACAAATATTAAACTAAAATGATAATAATAACATGAAACATATGATAGGTCCTTGAAGATATGCTGAGGAGTTGTGTCATTGAGTTTGAGGGAAGTTGGAATAGATACCTCCCACTGGCAGAATTTGCATACAACAATAGCTATCAAGCTAGCATCCAAATGGCCCCATACGAAGCATTGTATGGAAGGAAATATAGAACCCTAGTGTGTTGGACTGAATTAGGTGAAACTAACTTGGTAGGTGATACACTCGAATTGTATAGATATTTTTAAGCACATTTGCATACTATTTCATAGTATTTAGGCAAGTATTTTCATGCATAATAGTTGATTTCATTAGTTTTTGTAATTTCTATTGTAAAGCCCTTAATTCCATGTTTTTTGCATCATTTCAGGTGTTTGGGTGAAGCCCCAGAAGTATAGGAGTACAAAGAAAAGCTTGGAGGAGTCAAGAGACAGAGAATTGTTGCTGATACAAAGTACACGGGTCGTGTAAACCAAGCCCTAAACCCGTGTAACTCTTTGCTAGAAGAAAGCGAAGAGAATCAATGAGAAATACAAGTACACGGGTCGTGTAAGTAGACTTGTGTAATCTGCAAGGACCCATGTAAGTCTCTGCCGGGTGCAAGCTTGAAGAACCTTATGGGAACAATAGTACACGACCCGTTTAACCAGGCCCGTTTAGTTGGCGTAGACCCGTGTAAATTTCTATGCCAAAATAAGGTTTCGCAATTCTCCTCTAGCAAGTTACATGGCCCTACATTACGGGACCTATGTAGTGACACACGGGCCGTGTACTATGCTACAGCCAGTCTTATAACTCAGATTCCCCTCCTGTTTTCGGATAAAAATGAGACTCCTAAGGCCCTTTGGACTCAAAGTGACCTAACCCTAGAGCAACCAATATAAATAGAAAAGAAAACATCAGAAAAAGAGGACGGTCGCAGGGAGTGCTGCTGAAGGCTGCTGCTGTCGGGCTCTGCATCAGTACCAAAAGAAGTTTTTCCAGCTGAAGCTCCAAAAGATCAAAGCTGCAAACTATCTTCGGTTCCTTCGTTTCATTCCCCTAGATAGATTTATATTGCTTTATTTCTTTTACATGATTTTCTTTTTTCTTTTTTTACCTTTTATCATGATGTTTGCTGAACTCACCATAAGTGAGTAGTTTCCTTGTTCTAGATTTGGGAGAGTAATGTTTGTAATTATTATTATGGATGAACATTAAGTTTTATTTACTGGATTTGAGATTCGTTTCTTGATTTAATTTCTTGTGATCTTAATGCATGCTATGTGCTGGTACCCACTTAGACATGTTTGTAGATGTTGATTGAAGGACTAAAAGGTGAAGATTAACATTAGAAAATTAAGATCAGTTTCCTTATTCTAGATTTGGGAGAGTAATGCATGTAATTATTATTATGGATGAACATTAAGTTTTATTTACTGGAGTTGAGATTCGTTTCTTGATTTAATTTCTTGTGATCTTAATGCATGCTATGTGCTAGTACCCACTTAGACATGATTGTAGATGTTGATTGAAGGACTGAAAGGTGAAGATTAACATTAGAAAATTAAGATCTTGAACCTAGGGATTCTAACCTGGACATAGGCTGATACCTCTGTGGAACCTAAAAATTAGTCAAAGGTCTTAAAAGATTTTAATTAATTTGATCACCACGAAGGTAGGGTTTGAGTTAATTAAAATACACCCTAGATGCCTTAAGAGAGGATTTAGGATAACTTAGGGCTAATTTCCATCAAGAAAAACGATCCTCAATTTAGTAAATAAACGAGATAACAACCCTAATATGATTCAAGTGTGAAATCTTAACTCTAGAATTGTTCCAAAAATAGATTACTTCATTTTAAGTTTACTATTCTAGTGTTTAGAGTTAACAAACTTCATTCTCTAAATATTTGATAGCCTAAACAGTCAAAATTACAGTGTAGAATGATACTTGCTAAACAAAGGTCCTCGTGGGAACGATACTCTACTTATCACTTTATTACTTATTAGCGATCCGTGCACTTGTGGGGTTGTAAAACTAGTAAATAAGTTTTTTGCACTGTTGCCGAGGATTCTTTGGCTATAGTGATATCAAGCGATAGGCAATTTAGCTGATTTAGGCAATTATATTTATTATATAATTTTATTTTACTGGTTATATTTTTCTTCTTTTCTCTCTAGTGCTTAATCTGGTATATGACCAGAACAAGGCCAGAAGAAGAAATTTTGGACTGTGATCTGGAGATAGACAGAACTCTAAAAGCCATTAGGAGGGAAAGGAAATATCAAGAGCATGGTCAAAGAGATCATGAAATTCAAACCATGGCTAATAATAATGATAGACCAAGACTCTTGAGAGACTACGGAGCTCCATCTGTCCAAGGATTTCAGCCTAGTGTCACTAGACCCACAGTGGAAGCCAACAACTTTGAATTAAAACTAGCATGGCTCCAAATGATTCAACAAGCCCAGTTTGCAGGTTCACCTACAGAAGACCCACACTATCACGTCCAGTGCTTTTTTGCCTTATGCGATACATTCAAGATGAATGGAGTGTCTGATCAAGCAATAAGACTCAGAGCATGTGATAACTCTCACCCGATTGCAGTGTAGCTGAGCCAGGTGTGCTACATTCGGTGCCGGAGCACCCTATCTTATCTTACTTTATTCCTTTAATTATTTTCAAGTTATTATCTTTTAATATTAATCATTTTTCGATGAAGAAACTAACAGAGTTTCCCCTATTTTATTTACTTTTGACGTGATTCACTGTTCACCTATTTGAAAATTCAATAATATTTTCAAAATAAAATCTTTTCCATGCTAATCACAATTATCTCATCAATCATTCTCATAATTTTCTCATATTTTAAATCTCATCCATACATTTCAATTTCATAATCATTTCCATACATTTTCATTCATACTCAATTCATATGTAAAAATGTTCAAATTACATAAATTTACATGATTTATAAACTAATTACACAAGTTCATAATTTACATAATGTACAAAATACATAAAATAACTTATATGGGCCCTATCCACATGCATTGCTTAGGAGGTGACAACCTTATACACTTCTATCACTTATGCAGATTTGGACTCCAAAATCCCAGTCTGTGGTCTATTGGATTCTCTGGCCAAATCTTCGGTACCTACGCATTGCAAACAGCGACGCGCTAAGTATAAAGTTTAGTGGTGCCAATAATACAAGAAAATATAATATACAAATAATAATAATAATTTCTTAGTTATTGTGCTTATAAGAATAATAAATAATTTCCAAATTCTATTTTGTTTAAGGCTAATCAAATCTTATGATATTAACTCTTCCTAGCATGTTATTAATCGATCTCATAATGATTTTAAGCCTCATGTATTTATTTATTTTCATTTTCTGACCCTTAAGAACATTTATTTTTATTGGAATCATTCTTGTTTCTTAACTTAATATTTCATCAATTTGTTGCCTTTAAACTTAATTTAATTTTATTAATACTCTTCTATACAATAATTCATACGTACTCATATCATCATTTCAAAAATTATTATGTAATTCAAATCCATCCTCATTTGTATAAATTCATTCATGCTTATTACATATATCAAAATTCTCAATTTCATTACATTTATACTATTGCATGCCCATTTAACCTATACAAATTGATCGGACTGGATAAATGGGTAAACTAGCACTGGGTACCAAGTACCTCGGGCTGTCACACCATCGGTCACAATGTGTCTCCCGGTGTGCAACAGAATGGCAAATAGGCCATAAAAGCAATAAGGCATAAAACCAAGTATAACATCATAATCTGTATAGCCATAGGCTATCATATCACAGAATGGCATGAAGCCATACATCATACGCAGTACTGCTATCAGAACCCTATTGGCATGCCAACCTATCCAAACCAATCACATTAGGCCTACTAGGGCATATTACAAAGTTATTTCTTGAATATTTATGCTTAACATGTGAGGTTATTATTCATTTGATCATTTAAGTCAAAATATTGATTTTCTCGTGTATAATAGTTACATGAGTTTTAATCATATAGATTTTGTGACACCCCTTACCCGTCTACAGTGTAGCCGAGCAAGATATGCCACATAGTGTGCCACCGCACCAAATCATATTTCAATTCAATTTACCCTTTTTACTTGTTTATTTACAATTTTTTATTAATTTGAATTTTTTCGCAAATTTTATAGAAAATTCGGTAGAGTGCCGACCGTAAATTGGAAAAACAGTTCTTTTGAATCTGTTAAAAACACTTCCAATAAAATCATCACATCATTCTCAGTCAACCACCAATATATTCTCAACAATTTCTCAAATGACTTCAGTATCTCAAAATTAAATTCAATTCATATCACAGTCAACTCAATGAGAAATGCTTATATTTATTACTGAACATAGTTCATAGATAATTACATCAAAAGCATAATTACATGAGTTTATAATATTCATTATAGAAGTTTACAAAATGCAAAATACCAAAATACTAAAAGTGGCCTAATGTCCTACCAAATGCACTGCAAATGTGAGGTGACTCTAGAGTCCGTGTGCAGATATGAAAGCTCACCCTGCATGAGGTCTGTTGGACTCCCCAGCTATGTCTCTAGTACCTGCGCGTGGCAAAAGCGACACGCTAAACAATTCTGCTTAGTGGTGGCAATATAAAATAAAATAACTAAAATAAAGTAAATATGCAAAATGTATGTTTACATTTTTGGTAGACTTAATTTCTGATAATTATTGCAGTATTATTCGATTAAAATTTGATAAGATTTATTATCATTGCCCGAGTAATCCTTACTAGTCGACTGGACTGGATAAACGGGTAAACTAGCACTGGGTACTAAGTACCTCGGATCATCACACCATCGGTCACATTGTGTCTCCCAGTGTGCAACAGAACAGTTAATAAGCTGTAATAATCATCAAGGATATAATTCAAGTATAATAACTCAATTAACATAGCCAAAGGCTATTTTATCACAGAATGGCATGGGAGGCCATGAAACACAGAATGACATGAAGCCATATGCAGTACTGCTAACAGAACCCTATTGGCATGCCAACCTATCCAAACCAATCTTGCTAGGTAAACTAGGGCATATTACACTTTTAAGTTTCACAATTCTTGAAATTCAAGTTTTGGGTTACTATTCGATTCATTAGTCAACAAAATGTTGACTTTTACATGGACAATAGGTACATTGGTTTTAACACTCCCAACATTCCACATTTTGCATTCTAAAATTTTTGGTGTTGGTTGCCAATACCATTTCTAAGCTTAATGTTAATTGTTCAAAATTTTTAGATTTTAAGCTTTGTGTTTACTGTTCTATTAGTCATTTTTGCAGTAGAAATTTGGTAAAATGGTCAACATGAAAGTTGTTCTTTATTTTGTCTAGTTACATTTCCTTTTTTGAATTACTCCATTTGGAGTTTTGTAGCTCAAGTTATGGCCAAAAGACCACAACTGGTCGGATTATAATTTTTCCGAATTTACGGGTGACCAAATCTATAGTATTTTGAGCAGTGACTACAGGTCACTTTTTGAATATGTTATGGTCATAATTTGGGTTATGTTTCTTCATAAAAGTTTTAGGTCTATCTCTCAGCTTGTTTCTGGTAAAATTTCAGGTCAATTGGACCCTTCTACACTGAGTTATGACCAAATGACTAAACACTATTCATTTGGTCATTTTACCCAGGTAGATTGCAGGTCACCCGAATTAGGGCAATCTTTAGATCAACTTGGTTTGATTTTCTGGGCATGGTTTCTTCACCAAAGTTGTTCCATTATGTGTCTAGTTTCATGTACAATTAGCCTTGTACCAATTGAATCTCTACAATTCTAGTTATTGCTGCCCAAACCTACTGGACTCATGCCCAGTCCTGCAGGTCACCAAGGGGAGCCACACCAACTTCAATTCCTACTAAACCAACCACTACATTTCTTATTCAAACAAAACCAAATGGTCACTAATTGACCATTAAAACCTACTTTTACCATTACTTGATCAAAGTCTCATTTTCATCCCAAACCCTAACTCAACTATCTCAAACCATGCATTAAAAATTGTATTTCATTACTCCACTTAAGAGATTAATACTAAGGGCAGCCATACTACCATTTTAGCTCCATGAAAATCATCAAAATCTTACCACAACCAAGGCTGCCAAAAATATGGGAAGGGCATATGCAAGGTATTTATTAAATTTCTTTATAATTTTGCACTCAATCATACTCCTTCAACATGAATTTAAAGAGAAAATCAAGTTTAAGTCACTAACCTCTAATGGAGTGAAATTGCAACTTGCTAGGGTTCTTCTTTTTCACTTCTTTTTACTACCAAAAGACTCACCAAGATGAAAGAACAAGTTTTTGTGTTGAGAAACTTAAGTTTTAATGGGTGAGAACCAAGCAAATCAAGCTTTGATTAGCCTGAAAATGGTGGACATGGAAGAGGAGTGAGATGGCAATGAAGAAGGGATAAGGCTTTTTGATTTTTTTTTTCTTTTGTTTTCTACCCATTAAGTCTTTTTATACATATTAGTGCCATTTGTCAACATGTGATTGGGTGGGAGAATACTAATGACATCATAATGATGTCATAATTCTCATTTCTCTCATTTTCTATCATTTTCTTGTCTATTTAATTTCAATTAAATTTTTAACAATATTTATTCACATTTTATGTCATATAAATTATTTATTTAATTGGACAAGTTGGCCAAAAATCATCTTTGAAGACGAAAATGACCAAAATGCCCTCTATTTGGCTTAACGAGCCAAAATTGTGTGTACCCATAGAAAAATTCTTCTAAGCATTTTCTTGGCATTCTAATGCCATAAGAAGCTCAATGACCCTTCTCTGGAGTCCCAAAAATTATTTTATAATTTTTTTCCCGGGTTTAGGGTTGCTAACGGCCTTCACCGTTACTTCCCCTTCGGGTTACTCATCACTGGTGTAACACCCTCCCGGTAGCAACTCTGTACATTCTACTGTTCCAGTGACCGGTGTCGGTTCGGACAGCTAGAACGTCCGGAAAAATATTTAAACTAAAGTCAGGAACCAAAATTAACTCAGATACTAATAAGAAAAATTTAGTACAAATTTTAGAAATAAAATACCACCAAGTTAAACGAGCCGGTGCCCTAGCGATGGGTAACCAGAGGGAAGTTGCGGTTCTCGCAACGAGGAGCCCTAGACCCGGGGGAAAAATTATAAAATAATTTTTGGGACTCCAGAGAAGGGTTATTGAGGTTCCCATGGCATTAGAATGCCAAGAAAATACTTAGAAAAATTTTTCAATCGGTACAGATAATTTTGACCCGTTAAGCCAAACGGAGGGCATTTTGGTCATTTCGCCTTCAGAGGTGATTTTTGGCCGACTTGTCCAGTTGAGTAAATAATTAATATGACATAAAATATGAATAAACATTACTAGAAATTAAATTGAAATTGAGTAGTGATGAAAAGAAAAGAAAAATCAAAGAAAAGCTCATTTATGACATCTTGATGATGTCATTTATAAATTATGACCAATCACAATTAAGCTATCCTTTGACTAACAAATAAAAGAGACTAAACAAGACCAAAATAACAAAATTGCAGCAGCCCTCTCCCTCCCCAAAAAGCCAGCCGAAACCTAACTCCATGGCCACCCTCCATTGAAGCTTTTTCAAGCTTTAGATTTCCATCACTTCCACCATATTTCTCTAACCTCTCTTCATTAAAACTTTACCCCACATCTTAAACAAGCTTTTGGCAGCCAACAAGAGGAAAGAAAGTGAAGTTTGGGGCTTTGGAAATTCTGCCCATTCAAGGTTAGTGCTACACTTTCATTTTCACTCTTTTAATCTTAGTTGGAACATCATTTTGAGCTAAGAGATTTTAAGAAATTGAAGTAAATTACATGTGTTAAGGGTACCTTCAATTTTCGGCAGCCCTATGGAAAGATGAGTTTGATTGTTTTAATAAACTTAGAGTGGCTAGAAATGATGGTTAAGGTATTAATATGCATGGATATTGAACTAAGTATGTTAATTAAGGTTTATGAGTAAATTGATTTGGACATTAGGGTTTGGAAAGGTGAAAATGTGACTTGGCTTAGGAAATTGTTAGAGAACTTTTTAATGGTCAATTAGTGACTATTTTAGGTAAGTTGACCATAGAATGGACTGAAAAATAGGATTGCAAAGTGAAGTTGCAGGCTGCCCTAGGACAGCAGCAGAGGGACTGAAAATTCAGTCCACTTGCACTGCCATAACTTGGGCTGTGTTGGTCCAATTGGTGTTTGGCCAATTGGACATGAAACTAGGCTTATAATGGCACATTTTTGCTGAAGAAACCATGCCCAAAAGACCAAAGCAAGAGGACCAAAACTTGGCCCCAATCCGGATACCCTGCAACTGATGCTGCAGAATTGACCAAATGAACAGTAACTGTTCATTTGGCCATAACTCACTGTAGATATGGTCAATTGACCTGAAATTTTTACAGCAACAAGTTAAGACATAGACAAACAACTTTCATGAAGGAACCTACCCCAAATTATGGCCAGAACCTAACCCAAATGGCAGTGGAAGTTACTGTTCATGTTACTGTAGATATGGTAATTTCTGCAGAATGGGAATCCGGCCAGCTGTGGTTTTTGGACCATATCTGGAGCTAAAAAACTACAAATGGAGTGATTCAAAAAAAGAAATTAAACTAGACAAAATAAGGAACAACTTTCATGTTTTACATTTCTTCAAATTCCCACAGCAACAGTGTCCAATGGAACAGTGAAATTGACTCACCAAAACTGAAAATTCTGCTTGTGTTGGTTTAAACTTGAAATGGTATTAACACTTAATGCCAACAAGTTTTAAACACAAAATGTGGTATGTTGGGAGTGCCAAAGTCAATGTACATATTTTATATCCAAAAGTCAACATTTTTGTTGACCAATGAGGTGAATAGTAACACCAAAACATGAAATTCACAAATTGAAAAATTTAAAAGTTTCAAATGCCCTAGTATACCTAACAAGATTGGTTTGGATAGTTTGGCATGCCAATAGGGTTCGATTAGCGATCGCACATGGCAATATGCCATTCCATGATTTCATGGCTTTTAGCCATTCGACTTTGTATTGAGACTTGGCCTTGTGCACGATATTATTTACACTTGTTAGCCGCTGCATTACACCGGAAGATGCATATGTGACCGATGGTGTGACGGCCCGAGGTGCCAGGTACCCAGTGCCAGTTTACCCGTTATCCAGTCCAGTCGTCTAGTGTAGGTTACTTGGGGCAACCAAATGAATAAAAGTGAACAACGTTAATGAAATAATGGATATACCAATACCAAACAAAGAAAGCATACACATTCTATACACATTCATTTTCTTGCTATTTTCTTCTATTATATTATTGCACCACTAAGCATTATTGCTTAGCGCGTTGCTTTTGCCATGCGTAGGTACTGGAGACCCCGATCGTGAGCCCAGTAGACCACAGACTGGGTGAGTCCATCCGGCAGTTCTGCTCAGTGTCCGTGTCACCTCAACTTCTGCTGTGCATTGGTAGGACACTAGGTGTCATTTTGACATTTTGTAACTTAATTTTGATTTTTCTTCATATGTAATTAAACTTGTGTAATGTATATTGATGTATATGTAAATTATGAAAATTGTATTTGTTAATGGAAAAGTAAATGTTTACTTGTGATTTATATGTGAACATCACATGTGAATGATGAATGAGAATAGAAATTGAAATGTTGAAATCTTGATATTGAGTTTTGTGTTGATATTGGAGTTGAGAATGAATGAATTTGTTTATTGGAAGTGTTTTTAACAGGTTCCGAAGAACTGTTTTCTCCATTTTTAGCCGGTATTCTGCCGGATTTTCTATAAAATTTTCAGAACCTCAAATAAATTATAAATTCAATAAATGACTTAAATGAGTTATATTTTACAAGTTAAATTCAAAATTATGATGACAATTAATTAAGGTATATTAGAGTGTGCCGGTACACCGTGTGGCATTACTTACTCGGGTATACAGTACACGGGTAAGGGGTGTCACATTTAGTGGTATCAGAGCACGGTTTAGGCGTTTCTGGGCCTAGATTGAGTCCATACCATGCATTGCATTTGTAAGAGTCGAGGTGACACTAACGCAGATCTGTTTATCTTTCTTATTTTGAATAGGATATGGATCCTTCATCTCAGAGAGCCGTTGAGGAGGAAGTGGAGAGTCATGCTCCACCTGCAGCAGCTGAGACTGGGGGCATGAGAGAATCTGCTCCACCCGGCTCAAGCGAGCACCTGCTCAGCCTCCACAGGCCATGTTCCAACAAATGGCCGACTTCTTCAGACAAATGGCCGGGGTAATGCCAGCACCACCACCACCACCACCAACTCCACAGCAGAAATCACACCTGGAAAGGCTAAGGAAGTTTGGAGCTGTGGACTTCTATGGCAAGAGAGAAGATGACTCTATTGCAGTCGAGAATTGGTTGAACAGAATAGGCAGAGTACTAAAACAACTTCACTGCACTCCAGAGCAAAACCTGGAAGCTGCCATCTCTTTACTGCAAGGTGATGCAAATGAGTGGTGGGACACCGTGTCCAGTGAAGTGCAGATAGAAGCTGTAACTTGGGACTTCTTTCTTTCAGAATTTAAGAAGAAATATATGGGTACTGTATATCTGGAAGAGAGAAGAAGAGAGTTTATTAACACGAGGCGAGACAGTATCGGTGGCGAATATGAGAAGGAGTTTGTTCGATTAAGCCGTTATGGAAGGGAGATAGTCCCTAATGAAGCTGAAAGGTGCAAGAGATTTGAAGAGAGACTAAATGACAACATCAAGATCCAGCTCACTGCCTTGGGAATCACAGAATTTAGCAAGCTAGTGGAAGCTGCAATAAGAGTTGAAAAAGTGAGAATCAGTGAGCGGACTGGAAGGAGAGAGACAGAAGAGGGGACCCGTCGGTCTAGCTCACCCTGCATTTGGAAAGAAGTTCAAGGGTCCACCGCACGAGTTCAGCCTACCACATGGTCGTGGTCACTCGGGGCCTGTGCCACAGTTCACCCCTAGGAGAGGTCACCACACCATCAGTGGGCAGCTCTCCAGGGATGTGGTTCAGGGGACCAGCCCCAACATCTTCTGCATGACCGCATTGCCTCAAATGGCACAAGGGGGAATGGTGGAGAGTAACTGGTGCCTGCGTGAGGTGTGGGTCAAAAGAGCATCAGTTGAAGAACTGTCCACGCAGAACTACTACAACCGCCTCCAACACAAGCGCATGCACTGCTCCCGCACCACCAAGGGGTAGAAGGTCCGTAAATCCGGCCGTGGGACCATCTCGAGGCTCAGACCGAGCCAGCGAGAGGCCGGATAATGCACCACCGCCGTAAATTATGCCTTGAGAGCTCGAGGAGCAAGATGCCCTGCACGTCATCGAGTGCGTTCTCCCTTTACACTACACTGTGCATGCATTGGTGGATCCAGGATCCACTCATTCCTACATTTGCATCAACCTACCCGTAGAAAGGGGGATACTAGTAGGGGAGAGTGACCAAGACATTCTGGTCACTAATCCATTGGGCCACAGTGTAGTGGTAAATAAAGTATACAAGGGTTGCCCGTTAAGGATTCAGGGGTATGAATTCTTGGCAGACCTGATTGAGTTGCCCTTCCACGAGTTTGACGTGATCTTGGGAATGGACTAGTTGTCACGTCATCAGGCAATAGTTGATTGCAAATTGAAGAGAATTTCTCTGAAAACTCCAGAGGGTAATGAGATTATAGTTGTGGGTGAAAGGACAGATTTCTTGTCCAATGTCATCTCAGCCACAGTTGCAAGAAGAATGATGAGAAAAGGCTGTGAAGCCTACCTAGCACATGTGGTGGATACTAGGCAGGCTAAGCCAAACTTGAGTGACATACCCACAGTAAGAGACTTCCCAGAGGTATTTCTTGAAGAGTTGCCTGGTTTGCCACCAGAAAGGGAAGTTGAATTTGTTATTGAGACACTGCCGGGTACAGCACCCATTTCCATTGCTCCTTATAGGATGGCACCCACTGAATTGAGGGAGTTGAAAACTCAGTTGCAAGAGATGCTTGATAAGGGGTTCATACGCCCCAGTGTGTCACCATGGGGAGCTCCAGTGCTGTTTGTGAAAAAGAAGGATGGGACTTTGAGGCTATGTATCGATTACCGGCAGTTGAATAAAGTGACAGTGAAGAATAAATATCCATTACCTAGAATCGATGATCTGTTTGATCAGTTGAAGGGAGCAAGAGTATTTTCCAAGATTGATCTCAGATCAGGGTATCATCAGTTGAGGGTGAAGGATGTAGATGTGCCCAAGACTGCATTCAGGACCCGGTATGGGCATTATGAGTTCCTAGTGATGCCCTTTGGCCTAACAAATGCACCAGCGGCATTCATGGACCTTATGAACCGTATCTTCCATCCATACCTAGATCGGTTCGTAGTGGTCTTTATTGATGATATTTTGGTGTATTCCAAGACCAATGAAGAACATGATGAGCATTTGAGGATTGTTTTGCAAACCCTGAAGGAAAAGAAGCTGTATGCTAAGTTGTCCAAGTGTGACTTTTGGCTGAATGAGATTGCATTCCTTGGACACATAGTGTCAGCTGATGGGATTAGGGTGGATCCCAAGAAAATAGAAGCAGTGATGGAATGGAAGCCTCCCAGAATACAACCGAGGTCAAGCTTCTTGGGGCTAGTTGGGTATTACGAAGATTTGTGAAGGGATTTTCCTAATAGCCGCTCCAATGACCAAGTTATTACACAAGAATGTCGATTTGACTGGAATGACAAGTGTCGCACCAGTTTGAGAAGTTGAAGGCTATGTTGACAGAGGCACTCGTGTTAACACCGAGGTCGAGAAAGGACTTCGTGGTCTCTGGTGATGCCTCTCATAATGGGTTAGGGTGTGTATTGATGCAAGAGGGGAAGGTGGTCGCCTATGCTTCTAGACAGCTAAGGCCACATGAACAGAACTACCATACCCATGATCTAGAGCTTGCAGCAATTATCTTCGCACTGAAGATATGAAGGCATTACTTGTATGGTGAAAAGTGCTACATTTACACAGACCACAAGAGTCTAAAATATTTGCCAACTCGGAGGAGCTCAACCTTGACAGAGGCGATGGATTGAGTTCTGAAGGACTATGATTGTGTGATTGACTATCATCACGGGAAGGCAAATGTAGTTCTTGATGCTTTGAGCAGAAAATCCATGACAGCTTTGAGATCATTGAATGCCCGTCTATCTTTGGTTCGAGATGGAACTATTTTGGCTGAGTTGCAAGTGAGGCCAAACCTGCTACAGCAGATTTTAGATGGGCAAAAGGCAGATGGGAAGTTAACGGCCATTATGAGCAAAATCCCAGAAGGAAAAGCAACTGACTATGAGGTAAAAGCAGATGGGTGTCTGTACTACAAAGGAAGACTGTGTGTACCAGATGATGGGGAATTGAAGACCAGTATTCTAAAAGAGGCACACACCAGTGTATATGCTATGCACCCAGGAAGTACAAAGATGTATCATGATCCAAGCTTGATATTGGTGGCACAGTATGAAGAGGGATATAGCTGACTATGTGACTAAATGCTTGACATGTCAGCAAGTCAAGGCAGAACATCAAGTTCCATCGGGTTTGCTACAGCCTATACGCATACCTGAATGGAAATGGGATCGGGTCACCATGGATTTTGTAAGTGGTCTACCCCTCACCCGGAAGAAACATGATGCAGCATGGGTGATAGTTGATAGATTGACAAAGTCAGCACACTTTCTGCCAGTTAGGACTGACTACTCACTGGAGAAGTTAGCAGAATTGTATATCAGTGAGATAGTTAGACTGCATGGAATTCCACTTTCCATCATATCTGATCGAGACCCAAGGTTTACATCAAGATTTTGGAAGAAGTTGCATGAGTCCTTGGGTACACAACTCCATTTCAGCACAGCTTTCCATCCTCAGACGGATGGGCAATCAGAAAGAGTAATCCAGGTAAACAATTGAAACCAATGAAATTGATACAAATATTGAATAGAAATGATAACAATAACATGAAATATATGTCAGTCCTTGAGGATATCTTTGAGGAGTTGTGTCATTGAGTTTGAGGAAGTTGGGATAGATACCTCCCATCGCAGAGTTTGCATACAACAATAGCTACCAAGCTAGCATCCAAATGGCCCCATATGAAGCAATCGTATGGGAGAAAATGTAGAACTCGCAGTCTTTGGACTGAATTGGGCGAAGATAAATCGGTAGGGCGGACACGGTGAAACAGTGAGGAGAAGGTGAAATCAATCAAAGCCAACTTAAAGGTTGCCTCAGACATGTAAATCTTATTCCGACCTGAAGAGGAAAGAAATAGAATATGTGGTTGGTGATAAAGTGTTCCTCAAGGTGTCACCATGGAAGAAGGTATTGAGGTTTGGAAGGAAAGGTAAGTTAAGCCCTAGGTTCATTGGCCCATATGAAGTCATTGAACGTGTGGGTCCAGTGGCCTATAGGCTAGCTTTACCACCAGAGCTGGACAAGATCCACAATGTGTTCCACGTGTCTATGCTTAGAAGATACCGCCAGACCCTTCACATGTCATTTCCAGAGAAGAAATTGAAATACAATCGGATTTGACATATGAAGAAGAACCTCTACGGATCTTGGCTCGGGAAGTGAAAGAGTTGAGAAACAAGCAGATTCCACTGGTGAAAGTGCTTTGGAGGCACCACAACACCGAGGAGGCAACTTGGGAAAGTGAAGAGACGATGAGGCAACAGTTCCCTCAACTATTTGCATCAGGTAAATTTCGAGGACAAAATTTAAATTAGAGGGAAAGAGTTGTAACACCCTCCCGGTAGCAACTCCGTACATTCTCTTGTTCCCAGATGACGTGTCGGTCAGACGACTAGAACGTCCGGAAAAATATTTAAACTAAAGTCAGGAACCAAAATTAACTCAGATACTAATAAGAAAAATTTAGTACAAATTTTAGAAATAAAATACCACCAAGTTAAACGAGCCGGTGCCCTAGCGATGGGTAACCAGAGGGAAGTTGCGGTTCTACTTAGCGAGGAGCCCTAGACCAGGAAAAATTATAAAATAATTTTTGGGACTCCAGAGAAGGGTTATTGAGGTTCCCATGGCATTAGAATGCCAAGAAAATACTTAGAAAAATTTTTCAATCGGTACAGACAATTTTGACCCGTTAAGCCAAACGGAGGGCATTTTGGTCATTTCGCCTTCAGAGGTGATTTTTGGCCGACTTGTCCAGTTGAGTAAATAATTAATATGACATAAAATATGAATAAACATTACTAGAAATTAAATTGAAATTGAGTAGTGATGAAAAGAAAAGAAAAATCAAAGAAAAGCTCATTTATGACATCTTGATGATGTCATTTATAAATTATGACCAATCATAATTAAGCTATCCTTTGACTAACAAATAAAAGAGACTAAACAAGACCAAAATAACAAAATTGCAGCAGCCCTCTCCCTCCCCAAAAAGCCAGCCGAAACCTAACTCCATGGCCACCCTCCATTGAAGCTTTTTCAAGCTTTAGATTTCCATCACTTCCACCATATTTCTCTAACCTCTCTTCATTAAAACTTTACCCCACATCTTAAACAAGCTTTTGGCAGCCAACAAGAGGAAAGAAAGTGAAGTTTGGGGCTTTGGAAATTCTGCCCATTCAAGGTTAGTGCTACACTTTCATTTTCACTCTTTTAATCTTAGTTGGAACATCATTTTGAGCTAAGAGATTTTAAGAAATTGAAGTAAATTACATGTGTTAAGGGTACCTTCAATTTTCGGCAGCCCTATGGAAAGATGAGTTTGATTGTTTTAATAAACTTAGAGTGGCTAGAAATGATGGTTAAGGTATTAATATGCATGGATATTGAACTAAGTATGTTAATTAAGGTTTATGAGTAAATTGATTTGGACATTAGGGTTTGGAAAGGTGAAAATGTGACTTGGCTTAGGAAATTGTTAGAGAACTTTTTAATGGTCAATTAGTGACTATTTTAGGTAAGTTGACCATAGAATAGACTGAAAAATAGGATTGCAAAGTGAAGTTGCAGGCTGCCCTAGGACAGCAGCAGAGGGACTGAAAATTCAGTCCACTTGCATTGCCATAACTTGGGCTGTGTTGGTCCAATTGGTGTTTGGCCAATTGGACATGAAACTAGGCTTATAATGGCACATTTTTGCTGAAGAAACCATGCCCAAAAGACCAAAGCAAGAGGACCAAAACTTGGCCCCAATCCGGATACCCTGCAACTGATGCTGCAGAATTGACCAAATGAATAGTAACTGTTCATTTGGCCATAACTCACTGTAGATATGGTCAATTGACCTGAAATTTTTACAGCAACAGTTTAAGACATAGAAAAACAACTTTCATGAAGGAACCTACCCCAAATTATGGCCAGAACCTAACCCAAATGGCAGTGGAAGTTACTGTTCATGTTACTGTAGATATGGTAATTTCTGCAGAATGGGAATCCGGCCAGCTGTGGTTTTTGGACCATATCTGGAGCTACAAAACTACAAATGGAGTGATTCAAAAAAAGAAATTCAACTAGACAAAATAAGGAACAACTTTCATGTTTTACATTTCTTCAAATTCCCACAGCAACAGTGTCCAATGGAACAGTGAAGTTGACTCACCAAAACTGAAAATTCTGCTTGTGTTGGTTTAAACTTGAAATGGTATTAACACTTAATGCCAACAAGTTTTAAACACAAAATGTGGTATGTTGGGAGTGCCAAAGTCAATGTACATATTTTATATCCAAAAGTCAACATTTTTGTTGACCAATGAGGTGAATAGTAACACCAAAACATGAAATTCACAAATTGAAGAATTTAAAAGTTTCAAATGCCCTAGTATACCTAACAAGATTGATTTGGATAGTTTGCCATGCCAATAGGGTTCAGTTAGCAGTACTGCACATGGCAATATGCCATACCGTGATTTCATGGCTTTTAGCCATTCTGACTTTGTATTGAGACTTGGCCTTGTGCCTGATATTATTCTGACTTGTTAGCCGTTGTTGCTCACCGGAGATGCATATGTGACCGATGGTGTGAAGGCCCGAGGTGCCAGGTACCAAGATCCAGTTTACCCGTTATCCAGTCCAGTCGTCTAGTGTAGGTTACTTGGGGCAACCAAATGAATAAAAGTGAACAACGTTAACGAAATAATGGATATACCAATACCAAACAAAGAAAGCATACACATTCTATACACATTCATTTTCTTGCTATTTTCTTCTATTATATTATTGCACCACTAAGCATTATTGCTTAGCGCGTTGCTTTTGCCACGCGTAGGTACTGGAGACCCCGATCGTGAGCCCAGTAGACCACAGACTGGGTGAGTCCATCCGGCAGTTCTGCTCAGTGTCCGTGTCACCTCAACTTCTGCTGTGCATTGGTAGGACACTAGGTGTCATTTTGACATTTTGTAACTTAATTTTGATTTTTCTTCATATGTAATTAAACTTGTGTAATGTATATTGATGTATATGTAAATTATGAAAATTGTATTTGTTAATGGAAAAGTAAATGTTTACTTGTGATTTATATGTGAACATCACATGTGAATGATGAATGAGAATAGAAATTGAAATGTTGAAATCTTGATATTGAGTTTTGTGTTGATATTGGAGTTGAGAATGAATGAATTTGTTTATTGGAAGTGTTTTTAACAGGTTCCGAAGAACTGTTTTCTCCATTTTTAGCCGGTATTCTGCCGGATTTTCTATAAAATTTTCGGAACCTCAAATAAATTATAAATTCAATAAATGACTTAAATGAGTTATATTTTACAAGTTATATTCAAAATTATGATGAAAATTAATTAAGGTATATTAGAGTGTGCCGGTACACCGTGTGGCATTACTTACTCGGGTATACAGTACACGGGTAAGGGGTGTCACAACTGGGGTTTCAGCTCGTTTAACCTTAGTGTATTTCATTTCTAAAAATTTTTCCTTGATTTTTATGAGTATTATTTAGTTTCTTTATAACTCCCCACTTTAGTCAAATTATAATTTCAAACATTCTAGCTGCCCGGACCGACATTGATCACTGGAATAGCAGACTGTACAGACTAGCTAAAGTGAGGATGTTACAGATTTACCACATTTTGGTTTTCAAAAGTGTTGGCATTAGTTGCCAATCCATAATTTATCATTCAATATGTTATCCATAATGATCACAATTCAAAACAATGGTTCTCATGTACCATTGTATTCAAAATATTTTTCTTTTCTCATTTATAAATTCGAAAATCTACTTATGTAAATACAAATTTTATATTTCAAGTTGAATTATTAATATTTTATGAATTCTATTTGTGATGGGCATATAAGCACTAACTACCTATTCACATCAATTAGGTGACTTACTTTTCATGTTTCAAGCAACCCATGAACATTTCATGGATTTCAAATTTGTGGCCTTAATTTCCCTCTAACAATTTTGACTAAAATGCATAATCCACATTTTTCATACAATTCTAAGCATTTAAGCTTAGAATTGGTTCTAGGTCTTCATCTTAATTTGCTAATCATTTTGATTACTATTCACCTTACTAGTCAACCAAAATGTTGACTTTTTCATACTTAATGGATATGTTAATTCTAATTACACCAAGATCCCACATTTTGAGTTTTACATTTGCTAGTATTAATTGCCAATTACAATTTAAAGTCCCCTAGATGTATTTCTAAATTTTTAGTTTTGATTACCTAAGTTTACTGTTCTATTGGATAATTTTAGAATGGAAACTAGGCTAACTTTTCTTCATCAAAGTTGTTTCTTATTGTGTCTTCTTTAATTCCCTTTTTGAATCACTCCATTTGGAGTTTTGTAGCTCAAGTTATTGCCAAATTACCATAACTAGCCGGATTGGTCTCTACCTAGAATTTCTGGGCAATTCAGGTTCTGCCAAATTTGGTAGGTGAATTTTGGCTAGCAATTTCATTTAGTGAAGTCCAGAATTTGAGTTTGTGTTCTGCATAAAAGTTGTTCTAATTTGACTAAGCTTTCCATTGATATAAATTTCAGGTCAATTGGACCTTTCTACACTGAGTCATGATTAAATGAATGAACACTGTTCATTTGGTCATTTTGCCCAGGCAGAATGTGTGTTACCCGGATTTGGTCAATTTTTAGGGCATCCTATGTTTGGTTTCTGGACAGGGTTCCTTCATCAAAGTTGTGCCATTATGTGTCTAGTTTCATTTCCAATTATCATTGCACCAATTGAACCTATACAACCCAAGTTATAGTTGCCCAAACTTGCTGGCCTCACATCCAGACCTGTAGGGCACTCAAGGCAGCACATCTACCCTCAATTCCATTCTCACAAATCACTTCAATTCCTCATTAATCATAGCCAAATCGTCACTAATTGACCATTACAATTTTAGTTTATGTCCATTTTCATCCACTCCCAAAATTAAATTTCAAAACCCTAACCCTAATTGACCAAGCCTCCAATTCATGCATCTTACTTCTAATTTGCTATACTAATCATATAATTTATACTAGGGGTAGCTAATATGTCACTTTAAATCAAAGAATTCTCCTAATCCTAACTCACGTCAAGGCTGCCAAAATTTCATGGAACATAATCATGCCTTATTAATTCAATTTTTATCAAATTTTCAACTTTACTTAGCTTAAATTCATGTTTAGAAAGATGTAAAAGCAAAGAATGTGGCACTAACATTAATTTAGCCAATTCCCAAAGCTTGAGAACTCCTCTTTTTCTCTTTCTTTTCTACTCATTTTTAATTTAATTTTTAGTAATATTTATTCATATTTTATATCATAATAATTATTTACTTAATTAGACAAGTTGGTCAAAAATCATATCTGAAGACGAAATGATCAAAATGCCCTCCATTTGGCTTATTGAGCCAAAATCATCTGTACTGATCGAAAAATTTTTCTAAGCCTTTTCTTGGCATTCTAATGCCATCAAAACCTCAATAAATCTTCTTTGGAGTCCCAAAAATTATTTTATAAATTTTCTCCTGGGTTTAAGGCTTCTAGCTGTGAAAATGGCAACTTCTCACTGGGTTACCCATCGCTAGGGCACCAGCTCATTTAACTTTGTTGTATTTTATTTCTAAATTTTTTTTATTATTATTTGAGTTATTTATGACTCCTTACTCTAGTCTAAATATTTTTTCTGACATTCTAGCTGTCCGGACCGACACTGGTCACCGAAACAGTAGAATGTATGGAATGGCTACAGTGAGGGTGTTATAATTCTTCCCCTTTAACAAAAATTTCGTCCTCGAAATTTACCCGGTGTAAATAGTTGAGGAGCTGCTGCTTCCTTATTTCTTCAACTTACTAGAGAAAACGGATCTGCATTTGTGTCACCTCGACTCATATGAATGCAATGCATGTTATGCACACTATTCCTTTCCATCTATCTATGCCTAGGAACTCCTAAATTGTGCTCTAATACCAATAAATGTGACACTCCTCACTCAGCTACACTGTAGCCGAGTGAGGCGTGCTACATTTGGTGCCAAAGCACCCTATCTTATCTTACTTTATTCCTTAACCATTTTCAAGTTATTATCTTTTAATATCAATCATTTTTTCGACGGAGAAACTAACGGAGTTTCCCCTATTTTATTTACTTTTGATGTGATTCACTATTCACCTATTTGAAAATTCAATAATATTTTCAAAATAAAATCTTATCCATGCTAATCATAATTATCTCATCAATCATTCTCATAATTTTCTCATAATTCAATTCTCATCCATATATTTCAATTTCATAATCATTTCCATACATTTCCATTCATACTCAATTCATATGTAAAAATGTTCAAATTACATAAATTTACATGATTTATAAACTAATTACATAAGTTCATAATTTACATAATGTAGAAAATACATAAAATAACTTATATGGGCCCTATCTACATGCATTGCTGAGGAGGTGATAACCTTATACACTTCTGTCACTTATGCAGATCCGGACTCCAAAATCCTAATCTGTGGTCTACTGAGTTCTTTGGCCAAATCTTCGCACTACGCTGCAAACAAAGAATGCGCTAAGCATAAATCTTAATGGTGCCAATAATACAAAAAAATATAATATACAAATAAAAATAATAATTTCTTAGTTATTGTGCTTATAAGAATAATAAATAATTTCCAATTTTTTGTTTTGTTTATGATATTAACTCTTCCTAGCATGTTATTAATCAATATTATAATGATTTTATGTCTCGTGTATTTATTTATCTTCATTTTCCAATTCTTAAGAACATTTATTTTTATTGGAATCATTCTTGTTTCTTAACTTAATGTTTCATCAATTTGTTGCCTTTAAACTTAGTTTAATTTTATTAATACTCTTCCATACAATAATTCATCCATACTCATATCATCATTTCAAAAATCATTATGCAATTCAAATCCATCATCATTTGTACAAATTCATTCATGCTTATTACATATATCAAAATTCTCAATTTCATTACATTTATACTTTTCCATGCCCAAGTAACCTATACAAATTGACTGGATTGGATAAACGAGTAAACTAGCACTGGGTACCAAGTACCTCGGGCCGTCACACCATCAGTCACAATGTGTCTCTCGGTGTGCAACAGAATGGCTAATAGGCCATAAAAGCAATAAGGCATACATCATATGCAGTACTGCTATCAGAACCCTATTGGCATGCCAACCTATCCAAACTAATCGCATTAGGCCTACTAGAGCATATTACAAAGTTATTTCTTGAATATTTATACTTAACATGTGAGGTTACTATTCATTTAGTCATTTAAGTCAAAATATTGACTTTCTCCTATATAATAGTTACATGAGTTTTAATCACATAGATTTACCACATTTTGGTTCTCAAAAGTGTTGGCATTAGTTGCCAATCCATACTTTATCATTCATTATGTTATCCATAATGATCATAATTCAAAAAAATGTTCTCATGTACCATTGTATTCAAAATATTATTCCTTTCTCATTTATACATTCGAAAATCTACTTATGTAATTACAAATTTTATATTTCAAGTTGAATTATTAATATTTTATGAATTCTATTTGTGATGGGCATATAAGCCCTAACTACCAATTCACATCAATTAGGTGACTTACTTTTTATGTTTCAAGTAACCCATGAACATTTCATGGATTTCAAATTTATGGCCTTAATTTCCCTCTAACAATTTTGACTAAGATGTATAATCCACATTTGTCCTACAATTCTAAGCATTTAAGCTTAGAATTGGTTCTAGGTCTTCATCTTAATTTGCTAATCATTTTGATTACTATTTACCTTACTAGTCAACTAAAATGTTGACTTTTTCATACTTAATGGATATGTTAATTCTAATTACACCAAGATCCTACATTTTGAGTCTTACATTTGCTAGTATTAATTGCCAATTGCAATTTAAAGTCCCCTATGTGCATTTCTAAATTTTTAGTTTTGATTATCTAAGTTTACTGCTCCATTGGACAATTTTACAGTGGAAACTGGGCTAACTTTTCTTTATCAAAGTTGTTCCTTATTGTGTCTTCTTTAATTCCCTTTTTGAATCACTCCATTTGGAGTTTTGTAGCTCAAGTTATGGCCAAATTACCATAATTGGCTGAATTAGTCTCTACCCAGAATTTCTGGGCAATTCAGGTTTTGCCAGATTTGGTAGGTGAACTTTGGCTAGCAATTTCATTTAGTTAAGTCTAGAATTTAAGTTTGTGTTCTGCATGACAGTTATTCTAATTTGCCTAAGCTTTCCATTGATATAAAATTTTAGGTCAATTGGACCTTTCTACACTGAGTTATGAGCAAATGAATGAACACTATTCATTTGGTCATTTTGCCCAGGCAGAATGTGTGTTACCCGGATTTGGTCAATTTTTAGGGCATCTTATGTTTGGTTTATGGATAGGGTTCCTTCATCAAAGTTGTGTCATTATGCGTCTAGTTTCATGTCCAATTGGCCTTGCACCAATTGAACCTACACAACCCAAGTTATTGCTACCCAAACTTACTGGACTCACATCCGCACTGTGAGGACACTCACTACAAAGACATCTACCCTCAATTCCATTGGCACAAATTACTTCAATTCCTCATTAATCATAGCCAAATGGTCACTAATTGACCATTACAACTTTAGTTTATGTCCATTTTCATCCATTGCAAAAATTAATGTTCAAAACCCTAACCCTAATTGACCAAGCCTCCAATTCATGCATCTTACTCCTAATTTGCTATACTAATCATATAATTTATACTAGGGGTAGCTAATATGTCACTTTAAATTAAAGAATTCTGCTAAACCTAACTCATCAAGGCTGTAAAAATTTCATGGAACATAATCATGCCTCAAGAATTCAATTTTTATCAAATTTTCAACTTAACTTAGCTTAAATTCATGTTTAGAAAGATGTAAAAGCAAAGAATATGGCACTAACCTTGATTTAGCCAATTCCTAAAGCTTGATAACTTCTCTTTTTCTCTTTCTTTTTTACTCATTTTTAATTTAATTTTTAGCAATATTTGTTCTTATTTTATGTCATAATAATTATTTGCTTAACTGGAAAAGTTGGTAAAAAATAATCTTTGAAGACGAAATGACCAAAATGCCCTCCGTTTGGCTTATTGAGCCAAAATTGTCTGTACTGATCAAAAAATTTTTCTAAGGCTTTTCTTGGCATTCTAATGCCATCAAAACCTCAATGACTCTTCTCTGGAGTCCCAAAAATTATTTCATGAATTTTCTCCTGGGTTTAGAGCTTATAGCTGCAAAAACCGCAACTTCCCACTGGATTACAAATTGCTAGGGCACCGGCTCATTTAACTTGGTTGTATTTGTTTCTAAAATTTTTGCTAAATTTTTCTTATTATTATTTGAGTTATTTATGACTTCTCACTTTAGTCTAAATATTTTTTCTGACGTTCTAGCTATCTGAACCAACACCGGTCATCGAAACAGTAGAATGTATGGAATGGCTACAGTGAGGGTGTTACAATTCTTCCCCTCTACCAAAAATTTCGTCCTCAAAATTTACCCAATGTAAATAGTCGAGGAGCTACCACTTCCTTATTTGTTCACCTTACCAGAGAAAACAGATCTACATTAGTGTCACATCGACTCATATGAATGCAATGCATGTTATGCACACTATTCCTCTCCATCTATCTATGCCTAGGAATGCCTAAACCGTGCTCTGATACCAATAAATGTGACACCCCTCACCCGACTATAGTGTAGCCGAGCGAGGCATGCTACATTCGGTGCTGGAGCACCCTATCTTATCTTACTTTATTCCTTTAATCATTTTGAAGTTATTATCTTTTAATATCAATCATTTTTCAACGGAGAAACTAACGGAGTTTCCCCTATTTTATTTACCTTTGAGGTGATTCACTATTCACCTATTTGAAAATTCAACAATATTTTCAAAATAAAATAGTGAGGGTGTTACAGAGCATTCCCATTCTCCCTTTGGGACAGAGCAAGGAAGTGGTTACTTTCTCAACCGGCTAGAACGTTCACCACTTGGAAGAACCTTTCTCAAGCTTTTCTAGCAAGGTATTTTCCACCTGTAAAGACTACAAAACTAAGGCTTGAGCTTAACACCTTCAGACAAAAGGAAGGAGAATCACTCTATGACGCATGGGAAAGATATAAAGACCTGCAGAGGGAATGTCCACACCATGGCATAGAAGATTGGCTATTAGTGCAGAATTTTTATAATGGATTACTACTCTTTACAAGGAGCACAGTTGATTCAGTTGCAGAAGGTGATCTAATGGAGAAAACAGTGCCACAAGCACTTAAACTTCTAGAAAGGGTTGCATACCATAATTATGAGTGGTCAAATGAAAGAGGAAATGCAAGAAAAATTGCAGGGGTACTGGAAGTAGACGCCCTAAGCATTATAAATGCTCAATTTGATTAGCTCATAAGGAAACTCAAAAAGATGCAAGCCAACGCAGTTGGTACAAACAATCAACCTGAAGACAGCTATGGAGGAGGATACATGAGTTCAGAATACAGCAATTTCAATGAACCTTCCTCAGAACAGATGAACTATGTGAATAATGGAGGAAACTTCAACCCAAGGCAGCCATATTCAAATACTTACAACCCTGGATGGAGGAACCACCCAAATTTCTCATGGTCCAATCAGCAGAACCAGCTAATAAACAAGCAACAAGGGTACAAGCCACCAGCATGCCTTGGATTTCAGAACAGAGGTCAAAACTTTGCACAGTCATCACTACTTCTCCAACTTCAACAACCTGAACCGAAAATGACTATGGAAACCATGATGGAAGGGTTCCTAGCAGCTCAACAACAACAAACAAAATTGATTAAACAGTTAACTTCCAGAGTGGACCAACTTGCTACTCACAATAAGATGCTAGAGAATCAAATTTCTTAGCAAGCAAGCTCTTCAAGTAAGGCTACTGGCAAACTGCCTAGCCAACCAGAAATGAACCCAAGGGAGCATTGTAAAGTAGTTACACTGAGGAGTGGGAGAACTCTAGTACAACTAGAGGTAGAACCGACAGAGAAAACCATAGAAAAATCCAAAGACCAAGCAGAGAAAAAGGAGAAAGAAGCTAAGAAAGATCAGGAAGAGGAAGCGAGGAAGGCAAAGAAACTACCAGAGCCATACCAGCCTCCCCTACCTTTTCCTCATAGATTTCAGAAAACCAAATTGGACAAGCTGTTTGGGAAGTTTTTGAAAGTTTTACAGAAGCTTTACATCAACATTCCCTTCACTGAAGCACTTTCTCAGATGCCATCCTATGCCAAATTTCTTAAGGAAATTCTGTCAAAGAAAAGAAAGCTAGAAGACTATGGAACAGTAGCTCTAACAAAGGAATGCAGTGCCATACTACAAAACAAACTGTTTCCAAAATTAAAAGATCCAGGAAGCTTCTCCATACCTTGCCTCATTGGTGATAAGAAAATAGATAAGGCCCTCTGCGATCTTGGAGCAAGCATTAGTTTAATGCCTCTATCAATATGCAAGAAGCTGGAGATCAAGGAATTGAAACCAATAACAATCTCATTGCAGTTGCCTGATCGATCTGTTAAATATCCCGTAGGAATACTGGAGAACATTCCGATCAAAGTGGGCAAATTCTTCATTCCAGTGGACTTTGTTGTCCTTGAGATGGAAGAAGATGTTAAAATTCCTATCATCTTGGGAAGACCATTCTTGGCAACTAACGGAGCTATTATAGACGTCAAAAATGGGCGACTAACCATTAAGGTAGTGGAAGAAGAAGTAGAGTTCAACTTGTTCGACACGATGAAACACAAATTTGAACCTGATGAATGCTTCAAAGTTGACACAATTGACGAATATGTTGAAAAGGAATTTCATGAGACACATCCTAAAGATCCTCTTGAAGCATGTATTATGCACAGCCACATAGTGGATAATGAAAATACAGAAATAGCAGCCTGTTCACAACAGTTAGTAGCTCATCCACCCCTACCCTTAGCTAAGGCCTCTGAGATGGAGAAGTTGAAGGAGGAATAAACCGAAGGTAAGCTCCAAGAAAATGCAAATGGGTAAAGCTTAAACCTCTCCCATCCTCGCTAAAGTACTCATTTCTGGACTCAAATTCTAAATATCCTATTATAATCAATGCTGGCCTGTCTAAGTTAGAAGAGGAAAAATTACTAAGAGAACTTAGGATCTATAGCAAAGCCATAGGGTATAAGATAGAAGACCTGAAGGGAATCAACCCTTCGATTTGCATGCATAGGATACCCATGGAAGAAAACAGTAAACCCACAATCGAACACCAAAAAAGACTTAACCCAAACATGAAAGAAGTAGTCAAGATAGGAATTTTAAAACTATTAGATGCAGGTATCATATATACAATCTCTGATAGTAAATGGGTTAGTCCAGTACATGTAGTTCCTAAGAAAGGTGGGACAATTGTTATCTAAAATGCAAGCAACAAACTAATCCCTACTACAGTAGTCACTGGTTGGCGAATGTGCATAGATTATAGGAAATTGAACAGTGCTACTAGAAAAGACCATTTCCCTCTTCCCTTCATCGACCAAATGTTAGAAAGGTTAGTAAAACACTCTTATTTCTGTTATTTAGATGGGTATTCGGGATTCTTTCAAATTCCTATTCACCTAGAAGACCAAGAAAAGACAACATTCACTTGTCCCTATAGAACATTTGCATATAGGAGATGTTAGTAGTATGCCCTAGAGTATATCATTTAATATGTATCTTGTACATATTTTTATTAATAAAAGGCATTTTCACTTTTCTGTTTACATAATATATTTATGTGTAATAGAAAAGGTCCATTGATATTTTGTTAGAAATTCCATTCTTAAGTTGTTAAGAATATGATTGACAGTATTTCTAGCACAAAGTATCATAAATAGGTTCGCAATCGAGGATACTTCATAATAAGGACATAACTTATCCAGAAAGATTGTATTCATGTTTGTTCCAAAGTTATTTATATGAGATATAAATAAGATGGAATAGTGAGTCTCATGCCATATGACAAACATGATAGACACTTATACATGATAAGTAGGTCGAACTAGTGACACTTATGACAAGCACATGGAGTTTACTTTTGTCAATGTATTGTCATAAATGATATCAGTGCATATAATCTTTAGACCTGAGATAGCACAGTTATCTTGTATATAGGTAGTTTGAGTTTGATACTGCTTTCACACTTGTATTGTGTATGGGTATATGGGCATGTGTTGGCTCCTACTAGTTATATATGGAGGTAGGTGTTGATCAAGATGGAATCTGTTCCTCTAAGTAAATAGGGATAAAATCCTATGTTCATTTAATTGTTCTTGATGTTTTAAGTTCCTGGCTAGGACAGATAGATTTAATCAGAAAAGAGTTTCTGATGAGAAAATCTTTTTAATCAAGAACTGGAATTAAAAGATAACATAATATTCATAGCAAATGGGGTTTGATATAAACCATGACTCCAGCTTGAGTTGGGATTTTGTAACAGAGAGATCCAGTGCATGGTAACATATGATTATAGGTTCATTTAAGGTAAACCTTATTACTGATTGGGTAGCCATGGCATGCTATGCTTGGTGTTAACCATGGTCTATGAGGTGCATAAAATGATTTAGAGAAATCATTTATGGTAAGAAAGAGTTCTGATAATATTAAGAGTTAATATCATGTCTCATTGCCAATTAGTGATAAGCCTAGTAAGTCACACACATGCACAAGTAATCACCAAATTAAATATGATTTAATTAATTAATTAAAGAGTTTAATTGATTAATTAAATAGGTTTGGTTTGCAATTAGATTGCAAAGTCTCTAGCATAACTTGAAACGAAATCTAGATTATTGGATGTATAGTATAAGTTAAATTTATATTTAAAGTGTTTAAATATAAATTTAATTAATGAGAAATTAATTAATAAAGATTAATTAATTAATTTATATTTGATATAAATTGATTAGAAGAAGAGAAATAATTATTTTGGGTTGAGAACTCAAAATTAAGACACAGGGGCATTTTGGTTATTTCACAGGGTGACATGCGGCACCATGAGATGGTGACCCATGGCATTACACATGAGCTTGTCAAATGTCTTTTAATCATGTAAGATGATTAAAATTAAGATTAAATATAGGTTTAACACTTGGCACAATGTGATTAGGTCTATTAAACCTAGAGCCAATAAGAAGGTGACATGTGGCAAGGGTTTTAAGTGGTGACCTAGCTATATAAGTGTTGTTATAAAAAGAAAAAAATAACAATCAGCTATTGCCTCCTTTGTGCCGTCACCCTTGAAGCTCCCATTCTCTTTTCTTCTTCATCTCTCATCAATTCCAAGAGATTAGCAAACATTCTCTTGAATTAAAAATACTAGAAATTGTTTCTAGTGTCCTATTTACATCTTTAATCTCTCAAAAGGCAAAACTTGATTTTCTAATTCATAGAAAAAGCTTTAGAAGCTGTTCAAGGGCTACCATAGGTGAACTTGGTGTAGACAAGCTAGAGAGACAATATCTGGTGTCCTAAAGATGCATCCCAAAGGCACAAATACGCTGTAGTGCATCAAGAGGTTAGTGTATTTGTTCTTGATCTAATCTAGGGTTCTAAAAATTAATCTAATTAATTCTAAAATCTTAAATGGTAAATACATATCCAAAAACATATTAAAAGTGTTTTAATTTGTTGTTTATCATTGAAATCAAATAGATAAAAATAAATATTGCATGATGCATGTGACCCTAGGTGAAAATTTTTGAATTCAATGGTATAAACTTGTGTTTTTCATGCTTCCACTCCTTCAGAAGAATGCCTTTTGGTCTCTGTAATGCCCCTGCTACTTTTTAAAGATGCATGATGGCTATCTTTTCTGATTATATTTAAGATATCATGGAAGTTTTTATGGATGATTTTTCTATCTATGGAACTATTTTTGATGATTGCCTAGCTAATTTATCTAAGGTGTTGCAAAGATGCGAAGAATCAAACCTGGTCCTAAATTAGGAAAAATGCCACTTCATGGTAAGGGAAGGCATAGTTCTGGGACATTTAATATTAGAAAGAGGAATTGAAGTTGATAAGATAAAAATTGAGATCATTGAAAACATGCCACCTTCAATATCAGTCAAGGGAGTGCGAAGCTTTTTGGGACATGCAGGATTCTACAGAGATTTTCCCTTTGATTTTGATGAAAATTGCCTTGTCTCCTTTAACAGGATCAAAGAAGCCCTGATATCAGCACCAATAATACAGCCACCAGATTGGGAGCTACCATTCTAGGTAATGTGCGATGCGAGTGACTATGCAATTGGAGTATTGCTTGGGCAAAGAAAGGATAAAAAGCTCCATGCTATTTATTATGCTAGCAAGACATTAGATGATGCGCAAATCAATTATGCCACCGCAGAGAAGGAATTCCTAGCAGTGGTGTTTGCAATGGACAAGTTCAGATCTTACCTCATTGGGTCAAAAGTCATTGTATTCACAGATCATGCTGCAATTTGGTACCTTTTGAACAAGAAGGAAACAAAACAAAGGCTGATTCGATGGATCCTATTCCTACAAGAATTTGACCTTGAAATAAAAGACAAAAAGGGATCTGAAAATGTTATAGCTGACCATCTTTTCAGATTAAAATTGGAGTACATGGAGGACTTCGAAGATTTGCCAATTGATGATTCATTTCCTAATGAGCAATTACTTGCATTCTCTAAGGCTCCATGGTACGCTGACTTTGTTAATTTTCTTGTATGCAGGGTACTGCCTCCAAACATGACTTATCAGCAAAGGAAGAAATTCCTACATGATGTGAGATATTACTTATGGGAGGAACCTCTACCGTACGAGAGATGTAATGATGGGCTGATAAGAAGATGCATACCAGAAGAAGATATGAAAAGTATCATTTATCTCTGCCATTCATCGCTATATGGAGGACATTTCAGCACTTCAAAAATCACAGCAAAAATTTTGCAAGCAGGGTTTTACTGGCCACATTTGTTTAAGGATGTAAGATCCTTTGTGCTAGGTTGTGATCAATGCCAAAGAACAAGTAGCAGTTCAAGAAGGAATGAAATGCCACTACATGGTATACTTGAGATAGAATTGTTTGATGTATGGAGAATAGACTTCATGGGCCCATTTCCCTCCTCTCATGGAAACAAGTATATTCTGGTTGGAGTTGATTATGCATCAAAATGGGTAGAAGCGATTGCGACACCAACCAATGATGCTAGAGTGGTCACAAGGTTCCTTAAAAAGAACATCTTCACAAGATTTGACACACCACGAGTAATAATCAGTAATGGAGGAAGTCACTTCTGCAACTAACAATTCGAAACACTACTGAAAAAGTACAGACTGACTCACAAGGTGACAACAACTTATCATCCTCAAACCAGTGGTCAAGTAGAGATCTCAAACAAGGAACTAAAGTAGATTCTGGAGAAAATTGTAAATAGATCCAGGAAGGACTGGTGCATGAAGTTAGATGATGCACTTTGGGCATACTGCACTGCATATAAAACCCCAATTGGCACAACACCCTTCTGACTGGTTTATGGAAAATCATGCCATCTCCCTGTTGAACTTGAGCATAAAGCCTATTGGGCAATTCAGATCCTAAACTTTGACCTCAAAGCTGCTAGTGAGAAAAGGCTCTTACAACTGAATGAGTTGGAAGAAATCCGACAAGATGCATACGAAAATGCCAAAATCTTTAAGGATAAAACCAAAAGATGGCATGACAAGCGCATAGCAAGAAAAGAGATAAAAGAAGGAGATATTGTCCTCTTATTCAACTCTAGATTTAAACTCTTTCTAGGAAAGCTTAAATCAAGATGGTCTGGACCTTTCAAGGTCACCCAAGTCTTCCCACATGGAGCAGTAGAGGTATGGAGCAAAACCACAGGTGCATTCAAAGTAAATGGGCAGAGGCTGAAGCCTTACTTTCAGGGAGAACCCATAGAAATGGGAACCAATTGCAATCTCGACCATCCTACCGACAGACCATAAACAAGCAAAGTCCAGCTAAAGGCTATAAACAAGCGCTTTTTGGGAGGCAACCCAAAATTTTTCTAAACTTTTCTTTTCTTTTTCTCCTTTTTCGTATTGATTTTTGTTTTATACTTATTAGCATTTCACTTTGTAGGAATTTTTGGAAAGGAGAGTAGAGATCAAGAGAGGAAATGAATCACCAAGTCAAAACCACAAAAAGGAATTTGGAGAAAACCAGTGAAGTAGCTTCATTACTCAACTTTACATCCATTTCATGCGTTGTGATGATGAAAATTTTCATTTGCCAAGGATTTGAAAAATTAAAAAATTACACAGATCATGTACTGGTTTTACATGCGTCGTGTAACTTTTTGGAAGTCCATCGGTTCCATACATTTTTAACTCTTTGAGAGACAGAAAGTTACACGGGTCCATAGCCCAATTTACACGGGCCATGTAATGTCTCTAGTAGAATAACTTAAAGCCAGAAATTTACACGGGCCTCCTAGTATTTGACACGGGCCATGCAACATGTCTAGTAAAGAAACTCGAGAGACAGAAAGTTACACAGGTCCCAAAGTCCATTTACACGGGCCGTGTACTACGACAAATTTTGAAAATTTCGGGCAGAATTTTACATGGCCCTACATGTCGGGACCCGTGTAGTGATACACGACCCATGTATTTCGTCGCAGACGCAACTCTTGGGTTATGAAATGTGAGAAATGAAGAGTCCTAACAGCTCTTTAAATGCACCCCTAACATTAAAACCCTTCATAAACACAAAACCCTTCATCTCCTCCCTTCCTAGCCTATAAAAACCTCTCAAATCTCATCTCCCTTCCCCAAAATCCTACTCTTCTCCTTCCCAAAAACCCATCCATGGCTCTTGCGAAGAGATCTGCAAGAAGGATCGACTCTTTTTTAAGGCAAAGAAGAGAATCCTCACCTTCTCTACCCCAGCCTCTAACCCAATGCCTAAGAACGAGAGTAGCCACTCCCCAACCATCTCAACAAGCCCCTCCTCCACTGCAACCACAGCCACAAGTTGCTCTACAACCCGAAATCTCTATTCCTTGGGGACTTCGAGATGATGCCCATAAAGCAATGTGCACTAAACTTCATGCCAGAAAAATATCCTCTACCAAATACATGGATTTTCCGCTTTTGGAGCAAATCGGGTTGTAAGATGAAATCAATGGGCTACTTGACAGCATTGGGTGGACAAGGTTCGCCCAACTCCAATTTCTGGCCTACAAAGACACCACGTTGGAATTTTTGGGTAGCTTTAAGGCCAACTTATGGCCTACCGATAGGAAGGACACGGGCAGGATTGAGTTTCGCCTACTTGGTGTTGACCAGGTAATGAATATGGACGAGTTTAATGCCATCTTTGGCTTTGACACTGCCGGCCACCAAGAGATCCCAAGGAACCGCATGCTGTACAACAACATCAACTTCTGGGATTCCATTGCACCAAACACAGAGCCATATAACTCCAGCAAATCTAAATCCACAAGAATCACTAGTCCAACACTGCGATATATGCACCGGTTCACCGTCCACACCATAATGGGCTGTGGCGATAGCCTTGGCATTGTCAATGCCAACGAGATCTTCTTTTTGTGGTGTATGGTCACAGGACAGCGGTGCAGCACTGGCTTCTTCTTATGCAACCATCTCCGACGCCTTTGCCATCAATCTACTGGGCACATTGTACTTGGTGGCCTTGTCACCACCACTGCCCTCCACTTCGGCTTCGTTCCAGGACATCACAGACTATGCTTTGTTATTGGAACGTTGAGAATTGATCAAACTATCTGCATATCCATGGGGATATGTAAGAAGGTGGGCAACACATGCTACTTGGTGCATGTCGAAGGAAACACCATCCCTCAAAGAGACGAAGGAAGAGAAGGACCCGACGAAACTTCACAACCTCAAGAAGAAGGGCAAGGGCGGATGTTTGAAGAGTTTCCTATCCGAGTGCCTCCATACATGCCACCACCGACAGATCTGGTCCTCGCATACCTATAACGCATGGAGACCATAATATACGGCAGGGTGCGAGCTATCGAGGACAGCCTCCAAGAAGCACACAAAAAGTTGGACATGCTAATGGACAAGTTAGATGAGGAGGATGAGGAGGAAGAGGAGCCAGGATCACCAGTATCACTATCATCATCATCAGAGGCCTGTTAGAGCTAGGACTATAGGATAGGATCTTTTTTGTAATATCTTACATACCTTATTCCTAACTTAGGTCTCTTTTATTTGATTTATGTTCAAAAATTTTCCATGCTTAATAAATAGTATGCTTCGTTAAGATTTTTGTACGTTTGCTATGATTTTGCACATTGTGTTAACATTGAGGACAATGTCTAATTTGTGTTTGGGGGAGGATACAATTGCATTTGCATATCATTACATACACATCATTGCATTGTTTAAATTCAGCTACATTATTCTTGTGTATCAAAATTTTTGAGAATTTTTGAAAAACTTTGTATTTTAAATTGTGAAACTTAGCACTATAACCAAATTTTAGTAAGCTAATAATTGAACTCCACGAGATAGAGAACTGAACGTATCTAGATAGGCAAAAAGGGATTCTAACATATTGTTTGTAAAGAAACTAATCTCTCTAATAGAACTAGACTAGTTAAACCTCTCCATAACTATTAATTTATCACATTAAACTTGTAAATTAGGGAAAAATTTTTGAAATACAAACAAACTTAAAAATGCCTCACTAGCTCTAGAACATATCTCTTGGACCTATCAAGGTGAAATCCTAGCTTATGCTTGATAAAGAAATGATTAAGGCATTCTTTAATATAGCCTCACTAAGCCTTAGCCACCCATAATTAAAATGTATATCCCTTGTAGCCAACTTGAAGCCTATGTTTATCCCTTAGAATTTATTTCTTACCCATGTTATTTACCTAGCCCCTAGCCTAAACACCTATCATACCCTTTTGAGGAAGCAAAATGCATAAAGAAAATGAAGAGAGGATGAGGAACTCAAGAAGGAATGCAAATGTGCAATTGAAATTCAAAGAAAAATTTGCCTTTTTAACCTAGCAAAAGCAATGAGTTTGGGGGAGAGGACACACACAAAAAAAAAAAAAAAAAAGAAGAGAAGAAGTCCCAAAATAAGTATCATGGAAGTATGCTTGGCACTGTAAAAAGCCAAAAGCCCTTCCTCTCCATACAAAGTCAGTATTTTATGCATACATGCTATCCTCATATTTAAATTCCCTAAAAACCTTTCATTGGAAACCAAGTCATTATCCCTTTAGCCCCATTACAACCCTTTTAAAGACCTTTTGATCTTTTGAAAAGCATATGCTACATTAGTGAAGATAAAAAATTGAGAAATGCTTATGGAGTTGGAATTGAATTACTTCTCCACAATTACTCACAAAAGAGGCAAATTCGGGGGAGTTAGTGTTTCTCAATTCTATCCTGATAAAACAGGTTATTTATGGCTTATTAATGATCTTGTATAGAGGAATAATTAGTCAAAACACCATGAAAGGAGGTGAAGATTCTAAACAGGCAGCTATTAGAACCCTTATGCCTTGAAAGAGGGAAATTGGTATGAAGGTTGGAGGAGTTAAATTCTATGCTTATTAAATTGATGGTTATATTCCTAAGTATCCCCTGAAATGTGCTTTAAAACAGAGTTTTGTTTTGCTTGAGGACAAGCAAAAGTTTGAGTTTGGGAGTATTTGATACACTCGAATTGTATAGATGTTTTTAAGCACATTTGCATATTATTTTATAGCATTTAGGCAAGTATTTTCATGCATAATAGTTGATTTCATTAGTTTTTGTAATTTCTATTATAAAACCCTTAATTCTATGTTTTCTGCATCATTTCAGGTGTTTGGGTGAAGCCCCAGAAGTATAGGAGTACAAAGGAAAGCTTGGAGGAGTCAAGAGACAGAGAATTGTTGCTGATGCAAAGTACATGGGTCATGTAAACCAAGCCTCAGACCCGTGTAACTCTCTGCTAGAAGAAAGCCAAGAGAATCAATGAGAAACACAAGTACACTGGTCGTGTAAGTAGACCCGTGTAATTTGCAGGGACCCGTGTAAGTCTCTGTCAGGCGCAAGCTTAAAGAATCTTATGGGAACAATAGTACACGGCCCGTGTAACCAGGCCGGTGTAGTTGGCGCAAACCTGTGTAAATTTCTATGCCAAAATAAGGTTTCGTAATTCTCCTCCAGCAAGTTACACTGCCCTACATTACGGGACTCTTGTAGTGACACACGGGCCATATACTATGCTGTAGCCAGTCTTATAACTTGGATTCCCCTCCAGTTTTCAGATAAAAACGAGACTCCTAAGGCCCTTTGGACTCAAAGTGACCTAATCCTAGAGCAACCAATATAAATAGAGAAGAAAACATCAGAAAAAGGGGACGGTCGCAGGGAGTGCTACTGAAGGCTGCTGCCATCAGGCTCTGCATCAGTACCAAAAGAAGTTTTTCCAGCTGAAGCTCCAAAAGATCAAAGCTGCAAACCATCTTCGGTTCCTTCGTTTCATCCCCCTAGACAGATTTCTATTGCTTTATTTCTTTTATATGATTTTCTTTTTACTGTTTTTACCTTTTATCATGATGTTTGCTGAACTCACCATGAGTGAGTAGTTTCCTTATTCTGGATTTAGGAGAGTAATGCTTGTAATTATTATTATTATGGATGAACATTAAGTTTTATTTACTGGATTTGAGATTCGTTTATTGATTTAATTTCTTGTGATCTTAATGCATGCTATGTGCTGGTACCCACTTAGACATGATTGTAGATGTTAATTGAAGGATTGAAAGGTGAAGATTAACATTAGAAAATCAAGATCTTGAACCTAGGGATTCTGACCTAGACATAGGCTGATACCTCTGTGGAACCTAAAATTTGGTCAAAGGTCTTAAAGGATTTTAATTAATTTGATCACCATGAAAGTAGGGTTTGAGTTAATTAAAATACACCCTAGATGCCTTGAGAGAGGATTTAGGATAACTTAGGGCTAATTTCCATCAAGGAAAATGATCCTCAATTTAGTAAATAAATGAGATAACATCCCTAATAAGATTCAAGTTGAAATCTTAACTCCAGAATTGTTCCAAAAATAGATTACTTCATTTTAAGTTTACTATTCTAGAGTTTAAAGTTAACAAACTTCATTCCCTAAATATTTGATAGCCTAAACAGTTAAAATTACGGTGTAGATTGGTACTTGCTAAACAAAGGTCCTCGTGGAAACGATATTCTACTTATCACTTTATTACTTGTTAGCGATCCGTGCACTTGCGAGGTTGTAAAACTAGTAAACAAGTTTTTGGTGTCATTGCTGGGAATTTTTTGGCTATAGTGATATCAAGCGATAGGCAATTTAACTGATTTAGGCAATTATATTTATTATATAATTTTATTTTACTGGTTATATTTTTCTTCTTTTCTCTCAGGTGTCAATCTGGTATATGACCAGAACAAGGCCAGAAGAAGAAATTTTGAATTGTGATCTGGAGATAGACAGAAATCTGAAAGCCATCAGCAGGGAAAGGAAACATCAAGAGCACGGTCAAGGAGATCTTGAAATTCCAACCATGGCCGATAATAATGACAGACCAAGACTCTTGAGAGACTACGGAACTCCATCTGTCCAAGGATTTCAGCCTAGTGTTACTAAACCCACAGTGGAAGCCAACAACTTTGAAATAAAACCAGCATGGCTCCAAATGATTCAACAAACCCAGTTTGCAGGTTCACCTATAGAAGACCCGCACTATCATCTCCAGTGCTTTCTTACGTTATGCGATACATTCAAGATGAATGGAGTGTCTGATCAAGCAATAAGACTCAGAGCATTCCCATTCTCCCTTCGAGACAGAGTAAGGAAGTGGTTACTTTCTCAACCAGCTGGAACGTTCCCTACTTGGGAGAACCTTTCTCAAGCTTTTCTACCAAGGAATTTTCCACTTACAAAGACTGCAAAACTAAGGTTTGAGCTTAACACCTTCAGACAAAAGGAAGGAGAATCACTCTATGACGCATGGGAAAGATAAAAAGACCTGCAGAGGGAATGTCCACACCATGGCATAGAAGATTGGCTATTAGTGCAGAATTTTTTCGAACAGCTAGAACGTCTGGAAAAATATTTAGACTAGAGTAAGGAGTCATAAATAACTCAAATAATGGTAAGAAAAATTTAGGAAAAATTTTTGAAATAAAATACAACCAAGTTAAATGAGCCAGTGTCCTAGCGATGGGTAACCCAGTGGGAAGTTGCGGTCCTCGTAGCTAGGAGCCTTAAACCCGAGAGAAAATTCATGAAATAATTTTTGAGACTCCAAAGAAGAGTCATTGAGGTTTCAATGGCATTAGAATGCTAAGAAGATGCTTAGAAAAATTTTTAGATCGGTACAGACGATTTTGGCTCAATAAGCCAAATGGAGGGCATTTTGGTCATTTCATCTTCAGAGATGATTTTTGGCCAACTTTTCCAGTTAAATAAATAATTTATATGGCGTAAAATATGAATAAATATTGCTAAAAATTGAATTGAAATTGGGTAGAAAAGAAAAGAAAGGAAAATAAAGGAAAACATGAATTATGACATCATTATGATGTCATTAAAAAGAGCTCCTCCAATCACCTTTCAACAACCACCCTTAAATCAATTAAAAAGGAAGAAAAATGAGTTAAAAATCAAACAAATTCTATTTTTCCTCTCCAAAAGAATCGGCAGCCTCTCTCTTCTCTCTCAACCTCTATTGAAACTCATTTCACAAGCTTGATTCCCACCTTATTTCACCATAAAACCCTAACCTCTCTTCATTAAAACTTCACCCCACACCTTAAAGTACCTCTAGGTAGCCATTAGAAAGAGAAAGAGTGGAGTTTTCAAGTCTTGTAGATTGGCTAAGTCAAGGTTAGTGCCAATTAATCTTTAAAACTTTGTGCATACATCATGTGGAGTATGAATAGAGTGTGAAATTAAGAGAATTTGAATAAATTTTTCATGATTAATTTCTAAAAATTTTAGTAGCCTTAGGGTACATTAGGGTTTCATTGATTAGATTGAATTATAGTTGTACATGGCTACCATTGAACATGAATTTGATGTCTTAATTCATTGATTGCATGTATATAGTGAATTGAAGTTGTTGGAGTTAGGGTTTGGGACACCAAATTTGGGATTTTGCTCATGTATTGGTGAAAGGAAGTTATAATGGTCAATTAGTGACCATTTGGCTATGTGAGATTAGGAAGTGAAGTGATTTGTGCCATGGGAATTGAGGTTAGATGTGATGCCTTGAGTGACCTACAGGGCTAGATGTGAGTCGAGCAAGTTTGGGCAACTATAACTGGAGTTGTGTAGGTTCAATTAGTGCAAAGTCAATTGGAAATGAAATTAAATACATAATGGCACAACTTTAATGAAGGAACCCTGCCCAGAAAACCACAATAGACTGACCTAAAAATTTACCATATCCGGATACCATATATTCTGCCTGGGCAAAATGACTAAATGAATAGTGTTCATTCATTTGGTCATAACTCAGTGTAGAAAGGTCTAATTGACCTGAAATTTATATCAATGAAAAGCTTAGACAATTTAGAACAACTTTCATGTAGAACACAAACTCCAATAATGAACTTAACCAAATGAAATTGCTAACCAAAGTTGAGCTACCAAATCTGGCAGAACCATAAATTGCCCAAAAATTCTGGGTAAAAGTCCATCCGACCAGTTATGGTAAAATAGCCATAACTTGAGCTAGAAAACTCCAAATGGAGTGATTCAAAAAGGAAATTAAAAAATACACAATAAAGAACAATGTTGATTAAGAACATTTGGCCAAATTCTCACTGTAGAATGGCCTAATGGAATAGTGAACTCTAGCACACAAAATTAAAATTTTTGATTTATTTCCTATTGGTTTGAAGTATTGATTGGCAACTAATGCCAACACTTTTGGGAACCAAAATGTGATAATTTCATGTGATTAGAACTCATGTAACTATTATGTATGGGAAAGTCAATATTTTGACTTAAATGGTAAAATGAATAGTAATCTTACATGTTAAACACAAAAATTTAATCAAGAATTTTGTAATGCCCTAGTAGACCTAGTAAGATTGGGTTGGATAGGTTGGCATGCCAATAGGGTTCGGATAGCAGTACTGCATATGGCATCATGCCATTCTGTGATTTATGGCTTAAGTGGCCATTCGGTGATTTTATGGCTTTTAGCCATTCTGATATTGTTGTGATACTTGACCTTGTGCCTAATATTTATTACAACTCATTAGCTATTCTGTTGCACACCGGGAGACACCTTGTGACCGATGGTGTGACAGCTCGAGGTACTTGGTACCCAGTGCCAGTTTACCCGTTTATCTAGTCCAGTCATCCAGTATAGGTTACTTGGGCAACCAAAAATGGAAGTTGATAAATTTAATTAAATAATTGATATAAACAGTAACAAATTAATAATATTACAAATAAGTACCAAAAATTGTACGTATGGAAAACCTGCATACACTCTGCATGCTTGTTCTATTTTAGTTCTTTTTATTTGATTATTGGCACCACTAAGCAGTATTGCTTAGTGCGTTGCTTTTGCCACGCGTAGGTTCTGGAGAGACTGATAGAGAGCCTAGCAGACCACAAACTGGGCGAGGCCACAGATCTGCATAGAGTCAGAGTCACCTCTCAGGCTACAGTGCATTGGTAGAACACTATGTCTCATTTTGTATTTTGTAATTTTTGTTAAATTTTGTAATTAAACTTTTATTTTATTATGTATATTTAAAACTTCTGTAATGTAATTTTATATTAATGCGATTATCTGTAAATTTGTGTTTATAGATAAAATTTGAGTATTTATTCAAAATCTGAGCATGATTTTGATATGAAATGAATGAATGAATGACAAATTGAGGAATTATTGAGAATTTGATAAGAAATTTATTGAGAAATGATGATTAATTGGAGTTGTGGGTTAAGAAAATTATTGGAAGTGTTTTCTACAGGTTCCAAAGAACTATTTTCTCTATTTTTAGCCGGCACTCTGTTGGATTTTCTGTAAAATTTTTGGAACTGCAAATTAATTTATAATTTCAATAAATGATCTAAATGAGATCAATTTCATAAATTTCACTTAATAACTATAAATAAATAAATTAAGAACGGATAAATATCAATGGGATAAGTTATGGTATTCCGGTACACTTTGTGGCATATCTTGCTCGGTTACACTGTAGACGGGTAAGGGGTGTCACACAAAACTTGTCAAAATATAAGAAATCATATATTTGCATAATCATGATAGCATCACAAAACTTTCTGAGTCCATAAGAATCATTTATTGAAATCACATTTCGAATGAGAAATCATACTTTACAAATCACCATTCACAAAGCATAAGTGTTACCAACATCAACACACGGTTTAGACCATGACACAAAATTTCATGATTAATGTTGTGTTGTATATCACGATAAAGTAATCTCAACCCCACTGACCGTTATTAATGAGGGAAGGGCTAGCTAGCTAATGAGTACTCATATAGTCTTACCCCACTAACCGTTATTAATGGGAGACATAATCAATATCAATTATCAACCCCAAGTAGCCATTACTATTGGAGAGTTCCAAAAGGGACTATCATACTAACTGTGGTTTCAAAAAAATTTCTAAAAGTTTCCCACTCAATAATCCCATTTGCAACCCAATAAATACATTCAAATCATCATAAAATCCATATAGAGGTGGAAACACCCAAATTTCTCAAATGCAAGAGAAAAATCATATTTCATTCAAAGTAAACTCGTTCAAAGCAATCTCATTCAAATAAACACATTTCAAACAATTTACAAGTTTAAAAACGAAGAAAAAGGTTAGTTGTGCTCAATACTTTTTCGTTGCTTACTTTTTCTCGTCCGTTCCAACTACTTTTTCTACTGAAAACATGCAAATAGAATGCCTCAATACTCATCTCAATTACTGCCAAGTACTTATTACATAAATGTCTAATGCCTCCCTAAGTTAGATTTGAAATTTCAAAGTGTTTAGAAATTTTTGGACAGCTTGGTGCTCTAATCTTTAAACCCAATTTTTACCTAGTTTCAATCATAATTTGGTGACATATTCTTCATGAAAACTGTTCATCTAAGTCTTAACTTTATTTTTCTTTTTGAATCGCCTAATTCAGAGTTGTGTAACTCAAGTTATGACCAAAAGAGTAATTACTATTCACGTAGGTTAATTCTGGCAGATTTGGTAACTTATCTTTGTCCAACAATTTGATTGAGTTAAGTTCATAATTTGGCATTATATTTTTCATATGAAATGTTCTAATATATTTTAGGTTTCTGTCGGTTTAAGAATCATCTAAATTGGAGTTTTCTAGAGAAAGTTGTGGCTATGCAAAAATTACTGTTTATGTTTTGGCAGATTTATCGACTCAACTTTGCTTGGCAATTTGGTTGGGTTAAGTTCATAATTAGGCTTCAAGTTCCTCATACGAAATGTTCTAATATGTTTTATGTCTCTATCAGTTCAAGAATTACCTAAATTAGAGTTTTCTAGAGAGAGATATGGCCTTGTAAATTTACTATTCATATGATCAATTTGCAGATTTCCAGATTTTGGCAGATTTGGTGACTCAAATTTGCTTAGCAATTTGATTGGGTTAAGTTTATAATTTGGCCTTATGTTCTTAAAATGAAAAGTTCTACTATATTTTAGGTTTCTATCGGTTCAAGAATCACCTAAATTGGGGTTTTCTAGAGAAAGTTATAGCCTTGCAAAGCTTACTATTTATATGGTCAATTTGCAGATTTTTAGAATTTCACTTTCAGTTTCTAGGTTCATTTAGGGTAGTTTATGGTCATTTTCTAGGCAGGGAATCTTTATGAAAATTCTAGCAATATATCTAAAGTTTCATTTCCAATTGGTTTCACACCAATTGGAGTTGTGTAGCTCAACTTATAGGCTGCTAAGCACACTGAACTTAGTATGCAAAATGCTGCCTATGGTTAAATTTTCAATTCTTCAATTACTTCCATTAATCAACCTCAATTCACATTTAATCCACCCCAAATGACCATAATTTAATATTAAACACATCTATGGCACTTTCTAGCATAAAACCCCTAATTTTTCAAAACCCTAGTTTACAATTTTCCCCAATCCTACCTTTTCATTACTTCCATTCATCAACTCAATGTCAATTCACATTCAAGGGACTTCAAATAACCATAATTTGTCATTATAAATACTAATTACACTTCATACATTAAAAGCTCTAATTTTCCCATGAACCCTAATTTTCCATTTTCCAATTCAAGCAAATTCCATGCAATTTCCCTTCACAAATCCTACATACTACCTCATTTAAGTTAGGGTTCATGTTAAATTTAAATCAAAACCATCAAAACCCTAGATTACGCAAGCTAGCCAAAAATCCCTTTCAAGATTCATGCATATTTTTCATGCTTTCTCATGTAAATTCATCACACCTAAACTTGATTCAAAGCATACTTGGTTAATCAAGCATGAAAGAGAGAGCTTACCTCACTTGATGATTTTTCCCACTTCCAATCTCTTCCAATTTCTTGTTCTTCTTATTTAAATCTCTCAATTAAAGTTTTCTTTTTTTTTTTTTTATGTTTCCTACTAAATAGATGAAGGACCCATGGAAGGAAAGTGCGAAAATCAAAGATGGGGAAGAAGTGTTAATGGAGGAAGTGAAGAAAAGAGAAGAGAGAGAGAGGGTGGGAAGGGTGGTGGCACAATGAGGAATGGAAAAAGGAAAATGGCTTTTTTTTTTTTTTAGTTAATTTTCCTTGTCTTATATATTTATCTCTAAATTTAGTTTATTTAAATTATAAATTTTAATTATCTTATAAGGGTAATTAAACTTAAATTTTTATTCCTTTTCTTTTCTTTTCTTTTTATTTTATACTTTAATTTTTCTCAAAATTTCTTCATAATTCAATATATTATTTTCATTTAATTAAATTTACATTTTGATTAAAAATCAACTCTTGAAGTGAATTGACCAAAATGCCCCTCATTGGGTCATAATTCTTCTTTTTCATAATATCCGATGAGTCCTTAGGTCTTTGGTTCACTTGAATTTTTATTGTGTCTAACTCAATTAATTTTCCTAATATTTTTGGTCTTTAAGGTGTCTTTGAATAGTACTAGTCACAGACCAAAAATAGTACTACTCAGAGCTCGGAGGTTCGAGGTGTTACAGGTAAGGTGTGATATGTTTTAGTGGTATCAGAGCTATGTTTTGAATGAGTTTTGAACTATGCATTTGAATAGTTTCTTTCATTAGTATAACTACTCAATGTCATTTATTGATACATATGATACATTTACATCATGAATATGAACTAATGGAGATAATCCTCCTTATGTTTGTTGTCAGGGAGTAGATAATCTCTTTGAATTGAAATGGAAGAAGGGATCATTCGGTTGAATAGTCTGTTGAGGTAAAGGCACAGGGAGAAACCCCAGCTCTCCAGAATGTGAGTGAGTTGGCTACTCTAGCTCCACTAATGCCGCAGTTTCCTGCTCAATTCGCTCAGCAGATGGCTGTCTTATTTTAGCAAATGGTTGGAAACATGCCCACCCAAGCCCCAATTCAAACCCCAGCAAAACAACCACAGCCTCCATCTAGGCAGTATGACAAACTAATAAAGTATGGGGCGATAGAATTTAAGGGTATAGTGGGCCCTTTGGAAGTAGAGTAGTGGTTGGAAAGAATAGAAAGAGTGTTCAAGAACTTGCATTGCACTGAGGAGTTGAAATTTGAATATTCAGTCTCATTACTACGGGGGGATGCATATGATTGGTGGAAGACCATCCCCCATAGCTTGGTGGAACCCCTAGTATTGACATGGGATGACTTCCTCAGAGAGTTCAGACAGAAATACGTCCCAAATGCCTATGTAGACATGAAACTGCAGGAATTCTTAAGTCTGAAACAGGAGAACAAAAAAATAGCAGAGTATGAGAGAGACTTCTCCAGGCTGAGTCATTATGCTGGAAGACTGCTTACCACTACCAGAGATCGGTGTAAACATTTTGAGGCCGGGTTAAGGCCTAATTTGAGAATGCAAGTAGTGGGGTTCCGACACCAGAATTTCTTAGAGCTAATCTCACAAGCCCTGGAACTAGAGAGGATTGAAAGAGAAGGAACAGTTAAAAAGGGTACTGAAGAGAAAGAGAAAAGTGGAAAGGCTACTGGTCAAGCTACTGATAGTGGATCAAGAAAGAGGAAAAACTTTGGGGGATCTAGTTCACACAAGTCTGGTAAAGGCAGATTTTTTAGACAGAGACCACCCCAATCTAATCAGCAAACCCAGTAGACACTCACAAATGCACTGCCGGTCCGACTTTGTGAAACCTGTGGCAAGACACACAGTGGAGTATGCTATAGATTCACAGGAGCATATTTCAACTATGGAGAGAGCAGTCATTTTGCTAAGGATTGTACAAGTGCACACTGTTTTGGACCATCTGCTACATCAGAGGGATCAGCCTAAGCTTCTACACCGAGGAGTTCACCAGCAGTTAACAGAGGCAGAGGTAGAGATAGGGGTAGTACACCTGGAAGTCAGAGTGCTGTGAATCAGCCAGAATAAGGTGGTACTTCAATCAGAGTGTACACAATGAAATAGAGAGAAGAGGCTGAGACTTCTAACATTGTTGCTGGTACTTTCTCAATCTTTAATCAAGATATATATGTCTTGTTTGACTCGGGGTCTACACATTCATATTTTAGTGCCAGCATTGCTTGCCTTACTGTTGTTCCTTGTATGCAAATGGATTTTGAGGTTTTAGTGACTAGTGCTTTGGGACAAGAGGTTAGGATGAATCGAAAGTATAAAGATTGTCCTTTGGTGATCCAAGGACATATATTTCTATCCGACTTGATTGAAATGCCCTTCAGATATTATGATATCATTTTGGGCATGGATTAGTTAGCCAGGCATCATGCCTTGATTAACTGTAGACTGAAGACAGTCACTTTTGATCTCTCACAGTACAGTGATGTGGTCATACATGGGGAGAGGCAGTTATTGCCATCAAACATTATTTCTACTACACTAGCTCGAAAAATGATCAGAAAGGGATGTGAAGCTTACTTAGCTTATGTCATAGACACCCAGGTAGGGAGTCCCGTAGTGAGGGATATTCCTACAGTATGTGATTTTTTGGATGTGTTTCCTGAAGAATTACCAGGGTTACATCCTGAAAGAAAAGTGCAGTTTGAAATAGAGGTTATACCTGGTGTGGACCCAATCTCTATTACACCTTACAGAATGGCACCTATAGAGTTGAAGGAGTTGAAGGTGCAGTTGTAAGAATTGCTAGACAAGGGCTTTATTCTCCCTAGTGTGTCACCTTGGGGAGAGCCAGTGTTGTTTGTTAAGAAAAAACATAGCACTATCCACTTATGTATTGACTACAAACAGCTGAATAAGGTGATAATAAAGAATAGATATCCACTACTCCGCATAGATGATTTGTTTGACTAGTTGAAGGGTGCAACTATGTTTTCTAAAATTGAGTTAAGGTCAGGGTATTATCAGTTAAAGGTGCATAAGCAGAGTATTCCAAAAACTACTTTTAGAACTTGATATGACCATTATGAGTTTCTGGTTATGCTATTTGGGTTAACTAATGCTCCAACTACTTTTATGGACCTGATGAACACTATCTTTAGGCCATATTTAGATCAATTTGTTATGGTGTTTATTGATAACAGATTGGTATATTCAAAGAATGCAGAGGAGCACGATAAGCACTTGCAGATTGTGCTACAGATTTTAAGGGAAAAATAGTTGTATGCTAAGCTATCGAAGTGTGAATTTTAGCTAGAAGAAATCTCCTTCTTGGAGCATATTGTGTTAGCTGAAGGCATTAAGGTAGATCCCAGTAAAGTTGAAGCTATCCTTAATTGGAAGCCACCCAGGAATGTTACAGAAGTTCATAGTTTTTTGAGTTTAGCTGGATACTACCGTCGTTTTGTTAAGGGATTTTCTATGTTGGCATCTCCACTAACCAAGCTGCTTTGGAAAGATGTGAAATTTCAATGGACTAACAAATGTCAATAGAGTTTTGATGAATTGAAGAGATGTTTGACTGAAGTTCTAGTCCTGACTTTACCTACTCTGGGTAAAGAATACACTGTTTATAGCAATGCTTCTCACAATGGGCTAGGTTGTGTACTGATGCAAGATCGAAATGTCATTGCTTATGCATCTCGTCAGCTGAAACCCCATGAAAGAAACTATCCTACACATGACTTGGAGCTTGCAGCCATTGTATTTGTTCTAAAGATCTGGAGACATTATTTATATGGAGAGAAATGTTATATCTACACAAATCACAAGAGCTTGAAGTATTTGGGCACCTAGAAGGAACTAAATTTGAGGCAGAGGAGGTGGTTAGAACTAATTAAAGACTATGACTGCTTGATAGATTATCAGCCAGGAAAAGCAAATGTGGTAGTAGATGCCTTAAGTCGTAAGACTATGGCTAGTTTAAGAGTTTCTCATTTGTTTATGGTACATGAGTTGAGAGCACTACATGCTAGTTTGAAAATAAATGATGAGGGACAGATGATAACTGCTTGGCAAGTGAAGCCAATGTTGATTGATCAGATAAAAACAGCTGCATAGAATGAAAAGTATGTGAAAGTGATGGAGGAACCTCGAAATGGCAAGAAACCTGGATTTTCAATAAATGATGATGGCTTACTGCTACACCAGGGCAGAATGTGTGTTCCAAATAATGTAGAATTGCGATAAATTATTATGAAAAAAGCACATGAGTCTCCTTTTATTATGCACCCTGGTGGAACCCAGATGTATAGAGCCGTAAAAGAGCATTATTGGTGGAATGGGATGAAGAAAGATATAGCAGAGTTTGTAGCCCAATGCTTAACTTGTCAGCAAGTGAAGGCAGAACATCAATCGCCAATTGGGTTGTTATGCTCATTGCCAGTACCTGAGAGGAAATGGGAAAGAATCATGATGGACTTTGTGATGGGACTTCTGAGAACACAAAATAATCATGATGCAGTATGAGTCATTGTGGATAAATTAACCAAGTCTGCTCACTTTCTGCTAGTAAGAATAGACTATAGCCTAGACAGATTGGCTAAGTTGTATCTTGATGAGATAGTGAGACTCCATGGAGTGCCAGTATCGATTGTGTCAGATAGGGATCCAAGGTTCACTTTTAGATTCTGGGGTAGTTTGCAAGGAGCCCTAGGAACTAGATTGAACTTCAGTATGGCATTCTATCCACAGACAGATGGTCAGTCTGAAAGGGTGATTCAGATATTGGAGGATATGCTATGAGCTTGTGTAATTGAGTTTGAAGGTAGTTGGAATACACACTTGCCTTTGATTGAGTTTGCTTATAATAATAGCTACCAATCAAGTATTGGGATGCCTCCATATGAAGCTCTGTATAGTAAGAAGTGCAGAACTCCTCTGTGTAGGGATGAAGTGGGTGAAAGGAAGCTGATTGGCCCAAAGATTGTTCAACAAACAGAGGAGAAGATTGAGCTCATCAGAGATAGACTCAAGGTTGCATCAGACCAGCTGAACTCTTTTATTGATTTGAAGAGGAGAGATATTGAGTACACAGTGGGTGACAATGTATTCCTCAAAGTTTCCCCTTGGAAGAGGATTATGAGATTTGGCAGAAAGGGAAAACTGAGTCCTCACTTTATTGGACTATATGAGGTTATGGAAAGAGTGGGTCCTTTGGCTTATAGATTGGCACTACCTCCAGAGCTAGAAAAGATACATAATGTCTTCCATATGTCTGTGTTGAGGAGGTATAGATCAGACCCATCTCATGTTCTACCTATTAAGGAGATTGAGGTGAATCCAGACCTCACATATGAGGAAGAACCCATAGAGATTCTGGCATATGAGGTGAAGCAGCTGAGAAACAAGTAGATACCATTGGTTAAGGTGTTGTGGAACCATTATTTAGGCTAGGAGGCTACTTAGGAGCATGAGGAAGATGTGAGGAGGCAGCACCCACAGCTGTTCAGAGACTAATATTAGGTAAAATTTCGAGATGAAATTTATTTAAGGGGGAGAGAATTGTAACACCCCTATACTAAGCAGTCTATATATTCTACTATTTCGATGACTAGTGTCTGTCCGGACAGTCAAGATGTCTAGAACTATATCTGTGTCACCCAGAAAAGCCCTGAATAAAAATTAATAGCAGTTATATGAAGGTAAAATGGAAATAAAGAAAACAAAGCATAATGGGTTAAATAAGCCAAGGCCACAGCGATGGATGACCGAACCAGAAAGTGACTGCAAGCTTAGACGCTGCCCTATTTTTGAGTGGGACCTTACGGTATCCTAGGCCTAAGAATTATTGTGAAGCTAACGGTAATATGAAAACCACAAAAAAGAATTGTCACACCCTACCCCTCTGTAAGGCATGGCATGATCCCGTAGTATACCTAATGAATTACCAAACTTTGCCTACTGATAACCCATTAAATACACTACAAGGGATTTTAAACCTTTTCTTATTTCTTTTTACAGTGGTGAGCACTTTTGTTAAAAAAATTTTTACTGGAGTGAAGCCAAATAATAAATCTGAGTAGCAATAATTTTTGTAAAAATTTTGGCAGAGTGCTATCTGTATTTTGAATAAAATAGTTCTTCAAAAACCTATAAAAAAAACACTTCCAATAAATTTGTTCAATCCCCAAACCCCAATAATATTTCAACACAATAAATTTTAATAAATCACACACAGCTTAATCATGGTTCCATAGTCCAATTCGTTCCAAAAGCTGATGGCTAATGAGGAATAACATAGCTAGCTAGAAAATATATGAGAACTCATCCTATTTGTCCTCAACTGGCACACACCTCAACACTTCAGCCAGAGAGGAAATTCAAAGTCAATTTGTCCCACTAGACAAGCAAGTGAGGAATTCAATCAAATATACATGATAGCTGTGGTTTCAAACCATTTGCAATATTTTTCAAGCAATAAGTATCCATCAAATTTCCATTCAAACAATTTTCCACAATTTAAAATAATAACATACAAATTGTCATAATTTATTTCAATTGAAAATTCAAAAGAAATAACTGTTGTGTACAAACCTCTGAACAGTAACCTCTTGGCCCTGACTCAGTGTTTCCTTCCCCTTCCCTGAGTCTTTGCTAACTGAAACACACAATTTGAAGTGTTTCAGTACTCATTTAAACTGTCTCTAATAATAAGGTTCAATAATTAATTTATTTAATTCTATTGTTTTCCTTAGTCAACCTATAATATTGACCCTTGATGCATTCTAGGTGAATTAGGTTTAACATTACCAATATGTCACATTTTGCATTTCAATATGCTACCAGTATAGTGCAATTTACCATTTTTACAAGTTGGCATTCATTGCCAAATTATTTCAAGCATCATTGTATGTAAATGTCAAGTTCTCAATTTTTGTGTGCTAAATTGGTCTTGCTTAAAGTCCTATTTCTCTTGGTTTTTAGCTTTTGGTCAAAGAAGAAAAATTGTAGCTCTATATCTTATTGCACTCGAGGCAAAATTTCAGGTCATTCTGAATTGTATAGACCAAGATATGGTCAATTTACTAAAACTGGACAGATTGCACCTTTAGTGCAAAAATTTGGTCAATTTTAGGTCACTTTTAGTTCTGGCAGTTTTAGTACCTGAACTTGTGCAAGCTATTTGACTTGCTTATGGTCATTTCTGGGTTTTGGCATCTTCATAAGAGTTGTAGCTCTATTTCTACTCTATTCATGTTAAAAACTTCAGGTCATTTGGACCTGTTTTGAGTGAGTTATGACCAAAACACTAACTGCTGCCCAAATGGTCAATTTTCAGGCTTTCAAGTCACTAATCCGGATTTGGTCATTTTTAAGGTCAGTTTCTAGGCAGAATTTTGGCAACATTTTTGCATGAAAGTTGGCCTATTTGGTGTCTAGTTTCACCCTCCATTGGCCTCATACCAATTGGGTTCACAATTTTGCACTTATAATCTAATTTAGGTACTGCCAACAACACACAACCTGCACAAGACAATTACACTTTCAATTTGACATTCCTTCTCCTCCTCATGACTTCATTATTCATTCATAGCACTTTTACAAATACTAAACACAATTCCAGTAAGCATATTGGGTAGAACACTCAAGTGCTCAATGCACACAATTCACCATTCAAGTTCAACATTCACTTCCACAAAAATTCAACATATCTCAATATCAATATTACACATACACTTCCATATACTCATACCTCAATATCAATTACACATGCTGCCCACAATTTAACACTATCATATTTCATTAATAAACTTCATATTCACACACAAATTCATGATATTATAGGCTACCAAACATGGTAGTTTGCTAAAGCATCAAGGTCCCATTTCAAACCCTTAATTCAAGTAATAACATTCACATCCTTGAATATTAACTTACTACATCTTCCATTTGAGTTAATCAACCTTAATTTCTATCCATTAGAGGTAAGAAAAACTCACACACTACAAACCTTCATGGCTGCCGAAAATGGCTTAATTCCAGTACTCAACAATTCATCAAATTTTCTTCACCAAACAACATCCCTTAACTCAAGCATCACTTTTACTAAAGGAAGGAAGAGAATTGGACACTTATCACTTTTGGAGCTTGTTAAAACTTCACCAAATATCTTCCTTTTTGTTCCCTATAATCTGCCCAAGAGGTGTGGACCAACTTTAGTGAAGGAGCTTGAGAAAACTATGGCTTATTCATGGTGGATATGAAGTTTTTGCTTGGGACGTTAATGGTGGTTTTGGGAGGAAATGGAAGTCGGCCAAAGTGAATTATAAGGAAGAAGAAGATGTTATGGGATTACACATGTCCATTTAGATGTTTAAATACTCCCCTAGTGGTCCACTAACTTATAATATATATTAATATAATTAAACTTTTAATTGTCCTAAGTTTACCCCCCATTTCTCTCATTATTCTTATAATATATCACAATTTAATTTTTCATGACATTTTCTAAGTGTAATATCATTTATTTTTAATGGACATTGAGGTCAAAAGGCATATCTAGGTGTTAAATGACCAAAATGCCCCTCTTAGGATTGTATTTCTGATTTTTCGGTAACACCGATTTTTCTATGTTTCTCGATTTTTCATTTTTCTTTGTACTAATTTATTAATTTTTATTTGATATTTCTAATGATTTTTATACTTCAATAAGTCTTTAATTATGTCTCAAACCTAAATTCCGATGGTTCCCTACAGTCCTGGGGTCGGCTATTGCCTGCGCCGTAACTTCCCCGTGCGGTCACCCATCGCTGCGGTGCTGGCTCGTTTAACTTATTTTCCTTTGTTTTTCTTGTATTTTCATTTCTTATATTTCATTATTTTATGTCTCCTCACTAACATTTAAATGTATTTCTAGGCATCCTAGCTATCCGGACAGACACTGGTCACCGAAATAGTAGAACGCACTACCGAACATAGGGGTGTTACAATTCTCCCCCCCTTAAAATAAATTTATCTCAAAATTTTACCTGGTATCAGTTTCTGAATGTCACACCCTACCCCTCTGTAAGGCATAACATGATCCCGTAGTATACTTAATGAATTACCAACACCGTCTACTGATAACCCATTAAATACACTACAAGGGATTTTAAAAACTTCTCTTACTTCTTTTACAGTGGTGAGCACTATTTACAGGTGTTAAAAACTTTGGTGAACTGAAGTGAAACAATTAACTCATTTGATTTATTTGGAATTTCTGTAAAAATTTTGGCAGAGTGCCATCTGTATTTTGGACAAAACAGTTCTTCAGAAAACCTGTAAAAAGCACTTCAATAATTTTCCAAATCTCAACTCCAATACATTTCTCAACACAACAATTTATCAACTCAATTCCATAGAAATTTTTTCAAAGTCTGAGATAAGGAAATATAATACAATTTTTACAAGTCAAATAACTCATAATTAATTTACAACTTCAAGGTACAATTTGAATTTACAACTGCTCAAAACTAAAAACAAAATATACATACAGTGAATATACATTACAGTACAAAATGCCAAATGTGGTATACTCACTATACCTAAAAATCTCTCGCTGGCGGTACTAGCAGCCTAGTCTGCTGCCCTGTCGGTCTGTCTACCTGCGACAGCAATAAAAAGCTATCGCTGAGACAATGTCTCAGTGGTGCACAACATTTAACCAAAACAATTTAAATCACAATTCATAAGTCATGTAAATAGTGGATACTTAAAACCATAGTTAATTTCAAGACAATAATTGTCAAACAGAATTTAAACTCTATTTCTCAATATCACAATAATTTCAATAAGCCAGATCATGGTTGAATTCAAAAGACAGTATATGTCAATAAGAGTTTAAATCCATTTCACAATCTCACAATACATATCAATAAATCACACACAACTTAATCATGATCCATAGTTCAATACGTCCCAAAAACCGATGGCTAATGAGGTATTCAATTCGTCCCAAAAGTCGATGACTAATGAGGAATAACATAGCTAGCTAGCAAAAATATGAGTACTCATCCAATTCGTCCTCAACAGGCACACACCTCAACACTTCAGCCAGAGAGGGAATTCAATTCGTCCCACTAGACAAGCTAGCGAGGAATACAATCAATATACATGATAGCTGTGGTTTCAAACCATTTCCAATACTTTTCAATCAATAAGTATCCATCAATATCATTCAAATAATTTCTCACAGTTTTCAAATCATTTACAATGCTTTTCAAGCAATAAATATCCATTCAAACACATTTCCACAATTTAAAACAAATAGTCATAATTCATTTCAATTGAAAAATTCAAATGAAATAGTTGTTGTGCACAAAGCTCTGATATTTGTCTCCTGGTCTTGACTCAGTATTTCTTTCCCTTTTGCTGAGTCCTTGTTAACTGAGAAACACAATTTGAAGTGTTTCAGTACTACATTAAACTGTCTCTAACGATAATGTTCGATAAAGAATTCACTGAATACCTTTATTTGCTTAATCACCTAATATACCGACCCTCGATGCGTTTTAGGTAAATTAGGTTTTGGTGTCATTAATATGTCACATTCGATAGGGTTTTAGGTTTGGTACGTGTTACCAAACTCAATTCTATGTATATTGTGTTTTCTTGCATTTCATTGCAAATTGCTGGATTTCGGGATACTAGTTTGACCTAGCCGGACGACCTAGTTCCCTCGGTTTTCGGGTTTCGGTCAAAACTACAAACTTGTAGATCTATGTCTTATTGCACATGGGGCAAAATTTCAGGTCAATCCGAGTTAATTAGACCAAGTTATGGTCATTATACTATTGCTGGTCAAATGGCATCAATTTAGGTCAATTTTAGGTCAATTTGGTCAACTTTGGTTCGGCCAGTTTTTGGACCCGAACTTGTTCAAGCTACTTGCTTCTGGTCATTTATGGGTTTTGGTGTCTTCATAAGACTTGTAGGTATGGGTCTTAACTATTCATGGTTAAAATTTCAGGTCAATTGGACCTGTTTTGAGTGAGTTATGGCCTAAACACTCACTGCTGCCCAATTGGTCATTTTTCAGGTCCTAATTGTACCTAATCCGAATTGGTCATTTTCTTAGGTCACCTTGCAAGCAGAATTTTGGTATGCTTTCTCAATGAAAGTTGGCACATTTTGTGCCTAGTTCCACCTCCAATTGGTCTCATACCAATTGAGGTTACACATTTAAACTTATTGGCTAAAATGTACACTGCCCTTAGTTACTTTGCTTAACACACATCAATTACACACAAATACCTTGCAATATGTTTACTTCCCTACCAAATCTGTTTTGGTACATTACCAAAACTATATTACTTTACATTAACATCACTTTGGGCAGATTACAATTATCTTCAATACACCAAATATAACTCTAATTCCCAAAGTCCAAACACAATTACACATACACATAACATTACTAGTTTTTACATACTCTTTACACAACAAGTTCATATACATATCCATCTATCCTTAATGCCACAATTCTGCCCATATCTTCATGAACACATATACTTATCCAAGAGTTCCAAGGCTGCCGAAAATCTTCCTCAATACCCAAGTGTCCTACAATTCATCAATTTCCATTCCAAGTGCAAAATTACCATATACATGTGAAATAATTCACTAGGATATTAAATCACCATGATCAACATCATTTCTCATCAAATATATGTATAATAAATCATTAAATACATGACTCCATGGCTGTCCAAAATGAACACAACAATAACTCTTCAAACTCAAAAATTTTCTTCACAAATCCAACACCCATAACATGCACACAAAATTTAACGAAGCCATCTTCAAAAATGCTAACTTACCTTATGGTTGGAGCTTGTTAAACCTTGCTTAAACTTCTCAAATTTGGTATCAAACTCTTCCTTGTGATGTGTAGACCATTTTTCATGAAGGAACCTAAGTGATTGGAGTCGAAATGGAGAGGTTAAGTGAGCTTGAGTGAAACGGCCATGGTGGTTTTCTTCTTTCTCAAATCAGCATGAAGGAATTCAAATGAGGAAGATGAAGTGCATTCCCGATTTTTCGGTAACACCGGATTTTGTTTGTTTTTCTATTTCTCACTTTTCTTTGTACTAATTATTTAATTTTTCTTTGATCTTTCTAATGATATTTATTCTTTTATAAGGGTCTATTTAAGTCTTAAAAATGTTTTCCAGGGTTCCCCGCAGTCCAGGGCTAGTCAACAGTCCACGCCGTGACTTCCCGGTGCGGTCACCCATCACTAGGGTTCCCGGCTCGCTTAACTTGGTTACTCTTCTTTGCTATTATTTTTCCTTTCTTTTTCTTGTATTTTCTTTTCTTGTATTTCATTATTTTATGTCTCCTCACTCATATTGAAGTGTAGTTATAGGCATCCTAGCTGTCCGGACAAAGATCGGTCATCAGGCAATGTTATAATGCACTACCGAACTTAGGGGTGTTACAATTCTCCCCCCCCTTAAATAAATTTTGTCTCGAAATTTTACTTGGCATTAGTCTCTGAACAGCTGTGGGTGTTGTCTCCTCATATCCTCTTCGCATTCCCAAGTAGTTTCCTGGCCTGAATGATGGTTCCACAGCACTTTAACCAGGTGTATCTGTTTGTTCCTCAGTTGTTTCACCTCATAAGCCAGAATTTTTATGGGTTCTTCCTCATATGAGAGGTCTGGATTTACTTCAATCTCTTCAACTGATAGTACATGAGATGGGTCTGATCTGTACCTCCTTAACATGGACACATGGAAGACATTGTGTATCCTTGCTAACTCTGGAGGTAATGCCAACCGATATGCCAAAGGACCCACTCTTTCCAGAACTTCATATGGTCCAATGAAACGAGGACTCAGTTTCCCCTTTCTGCCAAATCTCATAATCCTCCTCCAAGGAGAAACTTTGAGGAATACCTTATCACCCACTGCGTATTCAATATCTCTTCTTTTCAAATCAACATAGGACTTCTGACGGTCTGATGCAGCCTTGAGTCTATCTCTAATCAATCTAATCTTTTCCTCTGTCTGCTGGACAATTTCTGGCCCAATCATCTTCCTTTCACCTACCTCATCCCAACATAAAGGAGTTCTGCACTTCCTGCCATACAATGCTTCATATGGAGGCATCCCAATGCTTGATTGGTAGCTGTTGTTATAAGCAAACTCAATCAAAGGCAAGTGTGTATCCCAACTACCTTCAAAGTCAATCACACAAGCCCGTAGCATATCCTCTAATATCTGAATGACCCTTTCGTCGCCATCCGTCTGCGGGTGGAATCTTGTCTTTGAAGTTCAATCGTTCCTAGGGCTCTCAAGACTACCCTGAATCTAGAAGTGAACCTAGGATCTCTGTCGCACAATTGATCGCACTCCATGCAATTTTACAATCTCATATATGTACAATCCGCCAATCTTTCCGTGCTATAGTCCATCCGAATCGCAAAAAGTGAGCGGACTTGGTCAATCATCACAACTATAACCCATACCGCATCATGACTACTCGTGTCCTTGGAAGTCCTGTAACAAAATCCATAGTTATTCGCTCCCATTTCCACTGCATCGACAAATGATGTAACAAACTAGCTGGAACTTGATGTTCTGCCTTTACTTGCTGACAAGTTAGGCATTTGGAAACAAATTCAGCTATATCTCTTTTCATGCCCATCCACCAGTAATGCTCTTTCAAACCCTCTGTACATTTTAGTTCCACGTGGTGCATAGCAAATGGAGACTCATGTGCTTCCTTCATAATGATCTGTCTCAATTCGGCATCATTAGGAACACATTCGCTTCGATGTAGCAATAAACCATCCTCTCTCACGGAGAATTCGTGTTTCTTGCCTGGACTTCTTTCAGTAGCTTCTGATACTTTTCATCACTCTGAGCAGCCATTTTGATCTGATCAATCAACACTGGCTGTACATGCCAAGCAACTACTGTCTGTCCCTTATCATCAATCTCTAAACTGGCATGCTGTGCTTTCAACTCATATACCATGGACATAGGAGAAACTCTGAGATTTGCCATAGTCTTGCGACTTAAGGCGTCAGCCACTACATTTGCTTTCCCGGTGATAGTCTATTAAGCAATCATAATCTTTGATGAGTTCTAACCATCTCCTCGCCTCAAATTCAATTCCTTCGGGTGCCTAAGTACTTCAAGCTCTTGTGATCTGTAAATGTAGCATTTCTCCCCATACAAATAGTGTCTCCGGATCTTCGAGCAAAAACAATAGTCGCTAACTCCGGATCATGTGTTGGGTAGTTCCTCTCATGCGGTTTCAATTTGGCGTGATGCATAAGCAATGACATTCGATCTTGCATCGATGTACACCTAACCCATTGTGAGAAGCATCACTATAAACCGTGTATTCTTTACCCGGAGTAGGTAAAGTGAGAACTGAGCTTGATTAAACACCTCTTCAACTCATCAAAACTCACGACATTTATCTGTCACCAAATTTTACATCTTTCCGAAGCAGTTTGGTCAGTGGAGAAGATAACATAGAAAACCCCTTCACAAACAGACAGTAATATCCAGCTAGACCTAGAAAATTGCGAATTTCTGTGATGTTCCTGGGCGGCTTCCAATTAAGGATAGCTTCTACCTTGCTGGAATCTACCTTGATCCCTTCAGCTGACACAACATGTCCCAAAAAGGAGATTTCTTTCAGCCAAAATTCACATTTCGACAATTTGGAGTATAGTTGTTTCTCCCTTAAAGTCTGCAGCATAATCCGCAGATGTCCGTCATGCTCCTCTGCATTCGTTGAATATATTAAAATGTCATCAATAAACACCAAAGACAAACTAATCAAGATATGGTCCAAGATAGTGTTCATCGATCCATAAAAGCAAATGGAGCATTTGTTAACGAATGGCATTACTAGAAACTCATAGTGGCCATATCGAGTTCAAAGCGCTTTTGGAATACTCTGCTCTTTCACCTTCAACTGATAATAACCAGATCGCAAATCAATTTTGGAGAATACAGCTGCACCCTTCAACTGATCAAACAGATCATCAATGCGAGGCAATGGATATCTGTTCTTTATTGTCACCTTATTCAACCGCCAGAGTCAATGCATGCGAGAGTACCATCCTTCTTCTTAACAAACAACACTGGTGCTCCCCAAGGTGACACACTAGGGCGGATGAAGCCCTTTTCAAGTAGTTCTTGCAATTGTATCTTCAACTCCTTCAACTCTGCTGGTGCCATTCTGTATGGCGTTATGGAGATTGGATCCACACCAGGCATAACATTAATTTCAAACTGCACTTCTCTTTCCAGAGGTAATCCTGGTAATTCATCAGGAAACACATCTGGAAAGTTATGTACTATAGGGATGTCCTTCAACGCTGGACTCCCCACTTGGGTGTCTATCACATGTGCCAAGTAGGCTTCACACCCCTTTCTGATCATCTTTTTGGCTAGTGCAGCTGAAATGATGTTTGATGGCAATAACTGCCTCTCCCCTTGTATCACCACATCACTGTACTGAGGAAGGCCAAAAGTGACTGTCTTTAGCCTACAGTCAATCATGGCATGATGCCTAGCTAACCAATCCATGCCCAAGATGATATCATAATCTCTGAAGGGCATTTCAATGAGATCAGACAGGAAAGTGTGTCCTTGGATCACCAAAGAACAATCTCTATACATTCTATTAACCCTGACTTCCTGTCCTAACGGACTTGTTACTAGCACCTCAAAGTCCATTTTTGTACATGGAACAACAATGCAATCAATGATGCTAGCACTCACATAAGAATGGGTAGAGCCCGGATCAAATAACACAAATACATTTTGGTTAAAAGTTGAGAAGGTACCAGCCACAACATCAGATGTCTCTGCCTCTTCCCTCTGTCTCATGGCATAGACTCTGACTGGAGCACTATCTTACTCTGAATGTTTTACTGTGCCTTGGCTCTTTGGGTTACCTCTACCCCCGCTCTACCTCTGTTAGGTGGTTGTGAACTTCGTGACAGGCTCAACCGATCATCCTTCTGTAGTAGTAGGAGGTGGTCCAACTCTGCGGCTACTGGTGCAGTCCTTGGCAAAGTGTCCGGTGCCTCCACAGTTATAACAGGCTCCAATAGCCTTGTAGTAGATCCCACCATGATTTTTTCCACATGTCTCACATTGGCGGGGAGGGTAGGAACCTCTGGTACTCTGCTGACCAGATAGGGGAGGTCTTTGTGTGACACCCCTTACCCGTGTACAGTATACCCGAGTAAGTAATGCCACACGGTGTACTGGCACACTCTAATATACCTTAATTATTTTATACCATGCTTTTGAATATAATTTGTGAAATATACTTTATTTAAGCCATTTATCAAAATTATTATTTATTTGAGGTTCCGAAAATTTTAAAGAAAATCCGGTGGAGTACAGGCTAAAAATGGAGAAAACAGTTCTTCGGAACCTGTTAAAAACACTTCCAATATTTATGTTCAATCATCTCAAACTCCAATATCCAAAATCTTAACAATATTTCTCAATTTCAGTTCTCAATAGCCTTTTCATTTCTCAAACATCCATTTCTCATAATACTCATATACAAACAATAAATAATTGCTCAAATTTTGCATTCATAGTCATAACTTCCATTATTTACATGAACGTCAGAATACATTACATAAGTTCAAATACATATGAGAAAGTAAAATTAGCTACAAAATATCAAAATGACACCTAGTGTCCTACCAATGCACTGCAGAAGTTGAGGTGACACGGACACATCGTGCGTAATCGCAGGATGGACTCACCTACCGTGGTCTACCGGGCTCACGATCTGTATCTCCGATCACGCTGCGTGGCAAGCAACGCGCTAAGCAATAATGCTTAGTGGTGCAATAATATAATAAAAGAAAATAGCAAGAAATTAAATGTGTAGTGAATGTATATGTTTTATTTGTTTGGTATTTGTATATCATTTACTTTGTCCACTTTTATTCATTTGGTTGCCCCAAGTAACCTACACTAGACGACTGGACTGGATAAACGGGTAAACTGGCACTGGGTATCAAGTACCTCGGGCCGTCACACCATCGGTCACATATGTATCTCCCGGTGTGCAACAGAACAGCTAACAAGTCAGAATATATCGTGCACAAGGCCAAAGCTCAATACAAGGTCGAATGGCTAAAAGCCATGAAATCACTAATGGCATATTGCCATGTGCGATCTTGCTAATCAACCCTATTGGCATGCCAAACTATCCAAACCAATCTTGTTAGGTACACTAGGGCATTTAAAACTTTTAAATTCTTCAATTTGTAAATTTCAAGTTTTGGTGTTACTATTCACCTCATTGATCAACAAAAATGTTGACTTTTGGATAGAAAATAGGTGTATTAGTTTTAACACCCCAAACATACCGTATTTTGTATTTAAAACTTGTTGGAATTGATTGCTATTTTCATTTCTCAACTTAAATCTAAGAGGGCAGAAATTTCAGTTTTGGAGACCCAACTTTACTGTTCCATTGGGCCCTGTTGCAGTGGGAATTTGAAGAAATGACAAACATGAAAGTTGTTCCTTATTTTGTCTAGTTGAATTTATTTTTTTGAATCACTCCATTTGGAGTTTTGTAGCTCCAGATATGGTCCAAAAACCACAGCTGGCCGGATTTGCATTCTGCAGAAATTACCATATCTATAGTAACATGAACAGTGACTGCCACTGCCATTTGGGTTAGGTTCTGGCCATAATTTGGGGTAGGTTCCTTCATGAAAGTTGTTTGTCTATGTCTTAACTTGTTGCTGTAAAAATTTCAGGTCAATTGACCAAATCTACAGTGAGTTATGGCCAAATGAACAGTTACTGTTCATTTGGCCATAACTCATCAGAGATTTGGTCAATTGACTGAATTATGGCCAAATGCATCGCTCATTTGGTCAATTCGCAGGCTGTTGCAGAGTGTCCGGATTGGGGCCAAGTTTTGGTCCTCTTGCTTTGGTCTTTTGGGGATGGTTTCTTCAGTAAAAATGTGCCATTATAAGCCTAGTTTCATGTCCAATTGGCCAAACACCAATTGGACCAACACAGCCAATGATATGGCAGTCCAAACAGGCTGGACTCACAACCTCATTTCTGCTGTCTTTGGGCAGCCTTCCCATTTCACTTTGCCATGCATTAGCTCACTTCAAATTATGATTAACTTGCCTTAAATGGTCACTAATTGACCATTAGAATGTCCATTAATCATTTCATAAGCCAAGTCCACATTTTACTCCCAAAACCCTAGCTCAAATTCATGGTTCACACAACACATACCAATTAAACATACTAATCACACTTCTCATCATAATCAAGCAAGTTATCCATTTTATTTACAATAAAACACTTCAAATCCTACTCCTACACAAGCTGGCTGGATTCTTAGTATAACATATATCCATCAATTTCATCATTTATCATATAATTCTAGTATAACTCACTTTATTTTCATCATTTATCATGTAATTCTAGTGTAATTCACTTTATTTTCATCATTATAAGAGGAAGAAGTAAGAATTTAGCACTAACCTTAGGAGGGCAGAATTTTCCCTTGTAAATTCCTCACTTTCTTTTATTTTCTTGGTTGCCAAACACCTTCCCAAGAGGTAAGGATAATTTTTAATGAAGAGACTTAAGGTTTAGTGGTGAGAATTCAAGGTTTGGAAGAGAGAAAATGAAATGAATTTTAATGGAGGAAGAAAAGGTTCACGTCTAAAATTGGGAAGAAGAAGAAAGCTGCATTTTTCATTCATTTTCTGCCCATTTTATTGATTTTAAATGGGTTATAGCCATGTGTCAACACTTGAGTGGGTGAAGGCACACTAATGACATCATGTGATGTCATAAATTCCCATTTAATTCATTTTTTTTTCTTTTCTTTTCTACTCATTTTCAATTCAATTTTTAGTGATATTTATTCACATTTTATGTCATAATAATTATTTACTTAACTGGACAAGTCGGCCAAAAATCACCTCTGAAGGCGAAATGACCAAAATGCCCTCCGTTTGGCTTAACGGGTCAAAATTGTCTGTACCGATTGAAAAATTTTTCTAGGTATTTTCTTGGCATTCTAATGCCATAGGAACCTCAATGACCCTTCTCTGGAGTCCCAAAAATTATTTTATGAATTTTTCCTCGGGTCTAGGGCTCCTCGTTGCGAGAACCGCAACTTCCCTCCGGTTACCCATCGCTTGGGCACCGGCTCATTTGACTTGGTTGTATTTTATTTTTAAAATTTTTACTAAGTGTTTCTTATTAATATTTGAGTTAATTATGGTCCCTCACTTAAGTTTAATTATTTTTCCGGACGTTCTAGGTCGCTCGACCGACACCGTCACCAATGAGAATGTACGGAGTTGTCATCGGGAGGGTGTTACAACTCTTCCCCTCTAATTTAAATTTCGTCCTCGAAATTTACTTGATGCAAACAGTTGAGGGAACTATTGCCTCATCGTCTCTTCACTTTCCCAAGTTGCCTCCTCGGTGTTGTGGTGCCTCCAAAGCACTTTCACCAGTGGAATCTGCTTGTTCCTCAACTCTTTTACTTCCCGAGCTAGGATTCGTAGAGGTTCTTCTTCATATGTCAAATCCGGTTGTATTTCAATTTCTTCTCTGGAGATGACATGTGAAGGGTCTGAGCGGTATCTTCTGAGCATGGATACGTGGAACACATTGTGGATCTTGTCCAGCTCTGGTGGTAAAGCTAGCCTATAGGCCACTGGACCCACACGTTCAATGACTTCATATGGGCCAATGAACCTAGGGCTTAACTTACCTTTCCTTCCAAACCTCAATACTTTCCTCCATGGTGACACCTTGAGGAACACCTTGTCGCCAACCACATATTCTATTTCTTTTCTCTTGGTCGGCATAGGATTTACATGCATGCGAGGCAACCTTGAGATTTGCTTTGATTAGTTTTACCTTTTCCTCACTGTTTCACAGTCTGCCCCACCAATTTGTCTTCGCCCAATTCAGTCCGGACACCTGAGTTCTACATTTTCTCCCATACAAAGACTTCATACGGGGCCATTTGGATACTAGCTTGGTAGCTATTGTTGTATGCAAATTCGCGATGGGAGGTATCTATCCCAACTTCCTCAAACTCAATGACACAACTCCTCAAAGATATCCTCAAGGACGACATATATTTCACGTTATTGTTATCATTTTAATTCAATATTTGTATCAATTTCATTGGTTTCAATTGTTTACCTGGATTACTCTTTCTGATTGCCCATCCGTCTGAGGATGGAAAGCTGTGCTGAAATGGAGTTGTGTACCCAAGGACTCATGCAACTTCTTCCAAAATCTCGATGTAAACCTTGGGTCTCGATCAGATATGATGGAAAGTGGAATTCCATGTAGTCTAACTATCTCACTGATATACAATTCTGCTAACCTCTCCAGTGAGTAGTCAGTCCTAACTGGCAGAAAGTGTGCTGACTTTGTCAATCTATCAACTATCACCCATGCTGCATCATGTTTCTTCCGGGTGAGAGGTAGACCACTTACAAAATCCATGGTGACCCAATCCCATTTCCATTCAGGTATGCGTATAGGCTGTAGCAAACCTGATGGAACTTGATGTTCTGCCTTGACTTGCTGACATGTCAAGCATTTAGTCACATAGTCAACTATATCCCTCTTCATACCAGGCCACCAATATTGAAGCTTCAGATCATGATACATCTTTGTACTTCCTGGGTGCATAGCATATACACTGGTGTGTGCCTCTTTTAGAATACTAGTCTTCAATTCCCCATCATCTGGTACACACAGTCTTCCTTTGTAGTACAGGCACCCATCTGCTTTCACCCCATAATCAGTTGCTTTTCCCTCTGAGATCTTGCTCATAATGGCCATTAACTTTTCATCTGCCTTTTGCCCATCTAAAATCTGCTGTAGCAGGTTTGGCCTCACTTGCAACTCAGCCAAAATAGCTCCATCTCGAATCAAAGATAGATGGGCATTCAATGATCTCAAGGCTGTCATGGATTTTCTGCTCAAAGCATCAGCAACTACATTTGCCTTCCCAGGATGGTAGTCAATTACACAGTCATAATCCTTCAGGAACTCAATCCATCGCCTCTGTCTAAGGTTGAGCTCCTTCTGGGTTGGCAAGTATTTCAGGCTTTTGTGGTCTGTGTAAATGTAGCACTTTTCCCCATACAAGTAATGCCTCCATATCTTCAGTGCGAAGATAATTGCTGCAAGCTCTAAATCATGGGTAGGGTAGTTCTGTTCATGTGGCCTTAGCTGTCTGGAAGCATAGGCGATCACTTTCCCCTCTTGCATCAATACACACCCTAACCCATTATGAGAGGCATCACTGTAGACCACAAAGTCCTTTCCCGACCTTGTGTGTTAACACCGGTGCCTCTATCAACATAGCCTTCAACTTCTCAAACTGGTGCGACACTTGTCATTCCGGTAAATCGACATTCTTGTGTAATAACTTGGTCATTGGAGCAGCTATTAGGAAAATCCTTCACAAATCTTCTATAATACCCAGTAGCCCCAAGAAGCTTCCGACCTCGGTTGTATTCTGGGAGGCTTCCATTCCAAAGATCGCTTCTATTTTCTTGGGATCCACCCTAATCCCATCGGTGACACTACGTGTCCAAGGAATGCAATCTCATTCACCAAAAGTCACACTTGGACAACTTAGCATACGCTTTCTTTCTCTCGTGGTTTGCAGAACAATCCTCAAATGCTCATCATGTTCTTCCTAGTCTTGGAATACACCAAAATATCATCAATAAAGACCACTATGAACCGATCTAAGTGTGGATGGAAGATACGGTTCATAAGGTACATGAATGCCGCTGGTTCATTTGTTAAGCCAAAGGGCATCACTAGGAACTCATAATGCCCATATCGGGTCCTGAATGCAGTCATTGGCACATCTGCATCCTTCACCCTCAACTGATGATATCCTGATCTGAGATCAATCTTGGAAAACACTCCTGCTCCCTTCAACTGATCAAACAGATCATCAATTCTAGGCAACAGATATTTGTTCTTCACAGTCACTTTAATCAATGCCGTGTCGATGCATAGTCTCAAAGTCCCATCCTTCTTTTTCACAAGCACCTTTGGAGCTCCCCATGGTGACACACTGGGGCGTATGAACCCGTTTTGAAGAAACTCTTGGATCTGAGTTTTCAACTCCCTCAATTCAGTGGTTGCCATCCTATAAGGAGCAATGGAAATGGGTGCTTTGTGCAGCGGTGTCTCAATAGCAAATTCAACTTCCCTTTACGGTGGCAAACCGTGCAACTCTTCAGAAATACCTGCAGGAAGTCTCTCACCGTGGGTATGTCACTCGGGTTTGGCTTAGCTGCCTAGTATCCACCACATGTGCTAGGTAGGCTTCACACTTTTCTCATCATTCTTCTTGCAAATGTGGTGAGATGACATTGGACAAGAAATCCTTTCCTTTCCCCACAACCGTGATCTCATTACCCTCCAAGTTTTTAGAGAAATTCTCTTCAATTTGCAATCAACTATTGCCTGATGACGTGACAACCAGTCCATTCCTAAAATCACGTCAAACTCATGGAAAGGCAACTCAATCAGGTCTGCCAAGAATTCATACCCCTGAATCCTCAACGGGCAACCCTTGTATACTTTGTTCACTACCACACTGTGGCCCAATGGATTAGTGACCAGAATGTCTTGGTCACTCTCCCCTACCAATATCCCCCTTTCTATGGGTAGGTTAATGCAGATGTAGGAATGAGTGGATCCTGGATCCACCAATGCATGCACAGGTGTAGTGTAGAGGGAGAACGTACCCCTGATGACGTCCGGGGCATCTTGCTCCTCCTGAGCTCTCAAGGCATAATTTCTGGCAGGTGGTCTGTTATCTGGCCTCTCTGCTAGCTCAGATGCAGGCCTCTGAGATGGTCCCACAGCTTCGGATTTACCAGACCTTCTACCCCTTGGTGGTGCAGTAGCAGTGTCTCGCTTGTGTTGGAGCAAATTGTAGTAGTTCTCGCATGGACAGCTTCTTCAACCGATGCTCTGTTGACCCACACCTCAAGCAGTGCACCATTACTCTCAACATTCCCCCTTGTGCCATTTCGTGCAATGCGGACATGCGTAAGATGTTGGGGCTGGTCCTCAACCCCATCCCTAGAGCCGCCCACCGATGGTGTGGACCGACCTCTCCTAGGGGTGAATCGTGGCTGGGCCCCGAGACCGATCTCGACCACGTGGTGAGCTGAATCGTGCGGGAGGACCCTTGAACTTCTTCCCAAATGCAGAGCTGAACTAGACCGACCGGGCCCCTCTTCTGCCTATCCTTCAGTCCGCTCACCGATTCTCACTTTTTCCACCTTTATTGCAGCTTCCACTAACTTGGTAAATTCTGTGATTCCCAAGGCAGTGAGCTGGATCTTGATGTTGTCATTTAGTCCCTCTTCAAATCTCTTGCACCTTTCAGCTTCATTAGGGACTATCTCCCTTCCATAACGGCTTAATCGAACAAACTCCTTCTCATATTCGCCACCGACACTGCCTCGCCAAAGTTAATAAACTCTCTTCTTCTCTCTTCCGTATATACAAGACCCACATATTTCTTCTTAAATTCGAAAGAAAGAAGTCCCAAGTTACTGACTTCTATCCGCACTTCATCGACACGGTGTCCCACCACTCATATGCATCATCTTGCAAGAAAGAGATGGCGACTTCGGTTTTGCTCGAGTGCAGTGGAGTTGTTTTAGTACTCTGCCTCTGCTCAACCAATTCTGGCTACAATGAGTCATCTTCTCTCTTGCCATAGAAGTCCACTCCAAACTTCCTTAGCCTTTCCAGTGTGATTTACTGGTGGTGGTGGTGGTGGTGGTGCTGGCATTACCCCGGCCATTTGTCTTAAGAAGTCGGCCATTTGTTGAAACATGGCTTGTGGAGGCTGAGCAAGCTCTGCTTGAGCTGGCGGAGCAGATTCTCTCATGCCCCCAGTCTCAACTGCTGCAGGTGGAGCATGACTCTCCACTTCCTCCTCAACGGCTCTCTGAGATGAAGGATCCATATCCTATTTAAAATAAGAAAGATAAACAGATCCGCGTTAGTGTCACCTCAACTCTTACAAATGCAATGCATGGTATGGACTCAATCTAGGACCAGAAATGCCTAAACCGTGCTCTGATACCACTAAATGTGACACCCCTTACCCGTGTACAGTATACCCGAGTAAGTAATGCCACACGGTGTACTGGCACACTCTAATATACCTTAATTATTTTATACCATGCTTTTGAATATAATTTGTGAAATATACTTTATTTAAGCCATTTATCAAAATTATTATTTATTTGAGGTTTCGAAAATTTTAAAGAAAATCCGTGAGTACCGCTAAAAATGGAGAAAATGCAGTTCTTGAACTGTTAAAAACACTTCCAATATTTATGTTCAATCATCTCAAACTCCAATATCCAAAATCTCAACAATATTTCTCAATTTCAGTTCTCAATAGCCTTTTCATTTCTCAAACATCCATTTCTCATAATACTCATATACAAACAATAAATAATTGCTCAAATTTTGCATTCATAGTCATAACTTCCATTATTTACATGAACGTCATAATACATTACATAAGTTCAAATACATATGAGAAAGTAAAATTAGCTACAAAATATCAAAATGACACCTAGTGTCCTACCAATGCAATCGCAGTTGAGGTGACACGGACATGCAGAATCTGCAGGATGGACTCACCCACCGTGGTCTACCGGGCTCACGATCTGTATCTCCGGTACTCTGCGTGACAAAGCAACGCGCTAAGCAATAATGCTTAGTGGTGCAATAATATAATAAAAGAAAATAGCAAGAAATTAAATGTGTAGTGAATGTATATGTTTTATTTGTTTGGTATTTGTATATCATTTACTTTGTCCACTTTTATTCATTTGGTTGCCCCAAGTAACCTACACTAGACGCATCGATCGATAAACGAGTAAACCGCACCGGGTATCAAGTACTCGCCGTCACACCATCGGTCACATATGTATCTCTCGGTGCATGTAACATCTAACAAGTCAGAATATATCGTGCACAAGGCCAAAGCTCAATACAAGGTCGAATGGCTAAAAGCCATGAAATCACGAATGGCATATTGCCATGTGCAAGATCTTGCTAATCGAACTCTATTGGCATGCCAAACTATCCAAACCAATCTTGTTAGGTATACTAGGGCATTTAAAACTTTTAAATTCTTCAATTTGTAAATTTCAAGTTTTGGTGTTACTATTCACCTCATTGGTCAACAAAAATGTTGACTTTTGGATAGAAAATAGGTGTATTAGTTTTAACACCCCAAACATACCACATTTTGTATTTAAAACTTGTTGGAATTGATTGCCATTTTCATTTCTCAACTTAAATCTAAGAGGGCAGAAATTTCAGTTTTGGAGACCCAACTTTACTGTTCCATTGGGCCCTGTTGCAGTGGGAATTTGAAGAAATGACAAACATGAAAGTTGTTCCTTATTTTGTCTAGTTGAATTTATTTTTTTTGAATCACTCCATTTGGAGTTTTGTAGCTCCAGATATGGTCCAAAAACCACAGCTGGCCGGATTTGCATTCTGCAGAAATTACCATATCTACAGTAACATGAACAGTGACTGCCACTGCCATTTGGGTTAGGTTCTGGCCATAATTTGGGGTAGGTTCCTTCATGAAAGTTGTTTGTCTATGTCTTAAATTGTTGCTGTAAAACTTTCAGGTCAATTGACCAAATCTACAGTGAGTTATGGCCAAATGAACAGTTACTGTTCATTTGGTCAATTCTGCAAGGGCTGTTGCAGGGTGTCCGGATTGGGGCCAAGTTTTGGTCCTCTTGCTTTGGTCTTTTGGGCATGGTTTCTTCAGCAAAAATGTGCCATTATAAGCCTAGTTTCATGTCCAATCGGCCAAACACCAATTGGACCAACACAGCCAATGATATGGCAGTCCAAACAGGCTGGACTCACAGCCTCATTTCTGCTGTCTTTGGGCAGCCTTCCCATTTCACTTTGCCATGCATTAGCTCACTTCAAATTATGATTAACTTGTCTTAAATGGTCACTAATTGACCATTAGAATGTCCATTAATCATTTCATAAGCCAAGTCCACATTTTACTCCCAAAACCCTAGCTCAAATTCATGGTTCACACAACACACACCAATTAAACATACTAATCACACTTCTCATCATAATCAAGCAAGTTATCCATTTTATTTACAATAAAACACTTCAAATCCTACTCCTACACAAGCTGGCTGGATTCTTAGTCTAACATATATCCATCAATTTCATCATTTATCATATAATTCTAGTATAACTCACTTTATTTTCATCATTTATCATGTAATTCTAGTGTAATTCACTTTATTTTCATCATTATAAGAGGAAGAAGTAAGAATTTAGCACTAACCTTAGGAGGGCAGAATTTTCCCTTGTAAATTCCTCACTTTCTTTTGTTTTCTTGGTTGCCAAACACCTTCTCAAGAGGTAAGGATAATTTTTAATGAAGAGACTTAAGGTTTAGTGGTGAGAATTCAAGGTTTGGAAGAGAGAAAATGAAATGAATTTTAATGGAGGAAGAAAAGGTTCACGTCTAAAATTGTGAAGAAGAAGAAAGCTGCATTTTTCATTCATTTTCTGCCCATTTTATTGATTTTAAATGGGTTATAGCCATGTGTCAACACTTGAGTGGGTGAAGGCACACTAATGACATCATGTGATGTCATAAATTCCCATTTAATTCATTTTTTTTTCTTTTCTTTTCTACTCATTTTCAATTCAATTTTTAGTGATATTTATTCACATTTTATGTCATAATAATTATTTACTTAACTGGACAAGTCGGCCAAAAATCACCTCTGAAGGCGAAATGACCAAAATGCCCTCCGTTTGGCTTAACGGGTCAAAATTGTCTGTACCGATTGAAAAATTTTTCTAGGTATTTTCTTGGCATTCTAATGCCATAGGAACCTCAATGACCCTTCTCTGGAGTCCCAAAAATTATTTTATGAATTTTTCCTCGGGTCTAGGGCTCCTCGTTGCGAGAACCGCAACTTCCCTCCGGTTACCCATCGCTTGGGCACCGGCTCATTTGACTTGGTTGTATTTTATTTTTAAAATTTTTACTAAGTATTTCTTATTAATATTTGAGTTAATTATGGTCCCTCACTTAAGTTTAATTATTTTTCCGGACGTTCTAGCTGTCCGGACCGACACCGGTCACCGGAACAGTAGAATGTACGGAGTTGTTATCGGGAGGGTGTTACACTTTGTCCTGAATATCTTCCCCTACCAGATTTCTTGCCACCTCTGCCATGTCCCCCATAGTTTTTCCTCTTCCCAGTATGACCACTGGAACTCTGTTCTACTGACTTTCCCTCTTTCTCTGTCTTCTCTGATCTCTTTTTCTCTGGAGCAGTCTCAAAATCAACTCTTTCCAACTCTAGGGCTTGAGAAACAAGTTCAGAGAAGTTAGTGTGTTTGAAGCCGATCACTTGTACTCTAATACTAGGCTTCAAGCCAGTTTCAAACCTCTTGCATCTCTCCCTGCTGGTAGCAAGCAAACTTACTGCATAATGGCTCAGGCGGGAAAATTCCCTTTCATACTCAGCCACTGATCTGCCCCCCTGTTTCAAACTTAGGAATTCTTGCAGTTTCTGGTCTACATAAGCATCACGGACATATTTCTGCCTAAATTCCCTGAGGAAGTCATTCCATGTTAGCACTGCAGGCTCTACCAGACTGTGGGGAATGGTTTTCCACCAATCATAAGCATCCCCCTCTAGTAAGGATACTGAGTATTCAAGTTTGAGCTCTTCTGTACAATGAAGTTTCTTGAACACCCTATCCATCCTCTCTAACCACTGTTCAGCCTCTTGAGGATCTATTGTCCCCTTGAACTCTGTAGCCCCATACTTCATCAATTTGTCATACTGCCTCGTAGGAGACTGTGGTTGTACCACTGGTGTCTGTATTGGGACTTGAGTAGGCACATTACCAGCCATTTGTTGGAACATTGCAGCCATCTGTTGATCGAATCGAAAGCAGAAATCATGCTGCAGTGGCGGTGCAACAACCACTAACATTATGTAGGCCTGGGGCATCCCCTTGCACCTCAGCCTCAATAGATTGATCGACTGAACGATCACCCTCTTCCATATTCAATGCAAGGATTTAAGATCTCCTGAACAAATAACACAAGGAAATTTCCTCCTGTTGGTGCATATTTATAATGTAATGTACTGTATGTATCAAAAAATGATATTGAGCAGTTGTACTATGAAGACAGAACATTCAAGTAACAGGTGAAAACAGAGTTTAAAAACTTTGCTCTGATACCACCAAAACATGTCACACCCTACCCTCTCAGAAGGCATAACATGATCCGTAGTATACTTAATGAATTACCAACTCCGCTTCACGATAACACATTAAATACACTACAAGGGATTTTAAAACCTTCTTTTACTTCTTTTACGATGGTGAGCACTATTTACAGTGTTAAAAACTTTAGTGAATCAAGTGAAACAATTAACTCATTTGATTTATTTGGAATTTCAGAAAATTTTGGCAGAGTGCCATCCGTATTTTGGACAAACAGTTCTTGAAAACTCAGAAAGCACTTCAATAATTTTCCAAATCTCAACTCCAATACATTTCTCAACACAACAATTTATCAACTCAATTCCATAGAAATTTTTTCAAAGTCTGAGATAAGGAAATATAATACAATTTTTACAAGTCAAATAACTCATAATTAATTTACAACTTCAAGGTACAATTTGAATTTACAACTGCTCAAAATCAAAAACAAAATATACATACAGTGAATATACATTACAGTACAAAATGCCAAATGTGGTATACTCACTATACCCAAAAATCTCTCGCTGGCGGTACTAGCAGCCTAGTCTGCTACCCTGTCGGTCTGTCTACCTGCGACAACAATAAAAAGCTATCGCTGAGACAATGTCTTAGTGGTGCACAACATTTAACCAAAACAATTTAAATCATAATTCATAAGTCATGTAAATAGTGGATACTTAAAAACATAGTTAATTTCAAGACAATAATTGTCAAACAGAATTTAAACTCCATTTCTCAATATCACAATAATTTCAATAAGCCAGATCATGGTTGAATTCAAAAGACAGTATATGTCAATAAGAGTTTAAATCCATTTCACAATCTCACAATACATATCAATAAATCACACACAGCTTAATCATGATCCATAGTTCAATTCGTCCCAAAAGCCTATGGCTAATGAGGTATTCAATTCGTCCCAAAAGTCGATGACTAATGAGGAATAACATAGCTAGCTAGCAAAAATATGAGTACTCATCCAATTCGTCCTCAACAGGCACACACCTCAACACTTCAGCCAGAGAGGGAATTCAATTCGTCCCACTAGACAAGCTAGCGAGGAATACAATCAATATACATGATAGCTGTGGTTTCAAACCATTTCCAATACTTTTCAATCAATAAGTATCCATCAATATCATTCAAATAATTTCTCATAGTTTTCAAATCATTTACAATGCTTTTCAAGCAATAAATATCCATTCAAACACATTTCCACAATTTAAAACAATAATGTACAAATAGTCATAATTCATTTCAATTGAAAAATTCAAATGAAATAGTTGTTGTGCACAAACCTCTGATATTTGTCTCCTGGTCTTGACTCAGTATTTCTTTCCCTTTTGCTGAGTCCTTGTTAACTGAGAAACGCTATTTGAAGTGTTTCAGTACTACATTAAACTGTCTCTAACGATAATGTTTGATAAACAATTCACTGAATACCTTTATTTGCTTAATCACCTAATATACCGACCCTCGATGCGTTTTAGGTAAATTAGGTTTTGGTGTCATTAATATGTCACATTCGATAGGGTTTTAGGTTTGGTACGTGTTACCAAACTCAATTCTATGTATATTGCGTTTTCTTGCATTTCATTGCAAATTGCTGGATTTCGGGATACTAGTTTGACCTAGCCGGACGACCTAGTTCCCTCCATTTTCGGGTTTTGGTCAAAACTACAAACTTGTAGATCTATGTCTTATTGCACGCGGGGCAAAATTTCAGGTCAATCCGAGTTAAGTAGACCAAGTTATGGTCATTATACTATTGCTGGTCAAATGGCATCAATTTAGGTCAATTTTAGGTCAATTTGGTCAACTTTGGTTCGGCCAGTTTTTGGATCCGAACTTGTGCAAGCTTTTTTGACTTGCTTCTGGTCATTTCTGGGTTTTGGTGTCTTCATAAGACTTGTAGGTATGGGTCTTAACTATTCATGGTTAAAATTTTAGGACAATTGGACCTGTTTTGAGTGAGTTATGGCCTCAACACTCACTGCTGCCCAATTGTTCATTTTTCAGGTCCTAATTGTACCTAATCCGAATTGGTCATTTTCTTAGGTCACCTTGCAAGCAGAATTTTGGTATGCTTTCTCAATGGAAGTTGGCACATTTTGTGCCTAGTTCCACCTCCAATTGGTCTCATACCAATTGAGGTTACACATTTAAACTTATTGGCTAAAATGTACACTGCCCTTGGTTACTTTGCTTAACACACATCAATTACACACATTTACCTTGCAATATATTTACTTCCCTACCAAATCTGTTTTGGTACATTACCAAAACTATATATTACTTTACATTAACATCACTTTGGGCAGATTACAATTATCTTCAATACACCAAATATAACTCTAATTCCCAAAGTCCAAACACAATTACACATACACATAACATTACTAGTTTTTACATACTCTTTACACAACAAGTTCATATACATATCCATCTATCCTTAATGCCACAATTCTGCCCATATCTTCATGAACACATATACTTATCCAAGAGTTCCAAGGCTGCCGAAAATCTTCCTCAATACCCAAGTGTCCTACAATTCATCAATTTCCATTCCAAGTGCAAAATTACCATATACATGTGAAATAATTCACTAGGATATTAAATCACCATGATCAACATCATTTCTCATCAAATATATGTATAATAAATCATTAAATACATGACTCCATGGCTGTCCAAAATGAACACAACAATAACTCTTCAAACTCAAAAATTTTCTTCACAAATCCAACACCCATAACATGCACACAAAATTTAACAAAGCTATCTTCAAAAATGCTAACTTACCTTATGGTTGGAGCTTGTTAAACCTTGCTTAAACTTCTCAAATTTGGTATCAAACTCTTCCTTGTGATGTGTAGACCATTTTTCATGAAGGAACCTAAGTGATTGGAGTCGAAATGGAGAGGTTAAGTGAGCTTGAGTGAAACGGCCATGGTGGTTTTCTTCTTTCTCAAATCGGCATGAAGGAATTCAAATGAGGAAGATGAAGTGCAGATGGGATAATGGGTGTACACCTGCCCCATTATGCCTTTAGTTTAATCCTTTAGTGGCCCACTCACATTATTTAATCATATTATAAGTTTAATGTGTTATTTACACCATTTCCACCCCATTTTTGGCTATTTACTTTAGGTACCACTAAATTAATTTTTCATTTCATTTTCTAAGTGTATTATTATTTATTTTTAATGGACATTTAGGTCAAAAGACAATTCGGGATGTCAAATGACCATAATGCCCCTGTTCGGGTTGCATTCCCGATTTTTCGGTAACACCGGATTTTATTTGTTTTTCTATTTCTCACTTTTCTTTGTACTAATTATTTAATTTTTCTTTGATCTTTATAATGATATTTATTCTTCTATAAGGGTCTATTTAAGTCCTAAAACTGTTTTCCGTGGTTCCTCGCATCAGTACTAGTCAACGGTCCACGCCGTGACTTCCCGGTGCGGTCACCCATCGCTAGGGTTCCCGGCTCGTTTAACTTGGTTACTCTTCTTTGCTATTATTTTTCCTTTCTTTTTCTTGTATTTCATTATTTTATGTCTCCTCACTCATATTGAAGTGTAGTTCTAGGCATCCTAGCTGTCCGGAGACAAAGATTGGTCACCGAATGTTAACGCACTACCGAACTTAGGGGTGTTACACTGAACAGCTGTGGGTGCTGTCTCCTCATGTCCTTTTCACATTCCCAAGTAGCTTCCTGGCCTGAATGATGGTTCCACAGCACTTTAACCGCGTGTATATGTTTATTCCTCAGTTGCTTCACCTCATATGCCAAAATTTCTATGGGTTCTTCCTCATATGAGAGGTCTGGATTTACCTCAATCTCTTGAACTGATAGAAAATGAGATGGGTCAGATCTGTACCTCCTTAACATGGACACATGGAAGACACTGTGTATCCTTTCTAGCTCTGGAGGTAATGCCAACCGATATGCCAAAGGACCCACTCTTTCCAGAACCTCATATGGTCCGATAAAGCGAGGACTCAGTTTCTCCTTTTTACCAAATCTCATAATCCTCTTCCAAGGAGAAACTTTGAGGAATACCTTATCATCCACTGCATATTCAATATCTCTTCTTTTCTGATCAACATAGGACTTTTGAAGGTCTGATGCAGCCTTGAGTCGATCTCTGATCAATCTGATCTTTTCCTCTGTCTGCTGAACAATTTCTGGGCTAATCATCTTTCTTTCATCTACTTCATCCCAACATAGGATAGTTCTGCACTTTCTGCCATACAATGCTTCATATGGAGGCATCCCAATGCTTGATTGGTAGCTGTTGTTATAAGCAAACTCAATCAAAGGCAAGTGTGTATCCCAACTACCTTTAAACTCAATCATACAAGCCCATAGCATATCCTCCAATATCTGAATTACCCTATCAGATTGGCCATCTGTCAATGGGTGGAATGCCGTGCTAAAGTTCAATCTAGTTTCTAAGGCTCTCAGAAGACTACCCCAGAATCTAGAAGTGAACCTAGGTTCTTTGTCTAATACAATCGATACTAGCACTCCATGCAGTTTTACAATCTCATTTATGTATAATCAGACCAATCTCTCCAAACTATAATCCATTCGGACTGGCAAAAAGTGAGATGACTTGGTTAGTCTGTCAACTATAACCCATACTGCATCATGACTATTCTGTGTTCTCGGAAGTCCCATAATAAAATCCATAGTTATCCATTTTCATTTCCACTCTGGTACTAGCAATGGATGTAACAAACCTACTGGTACTTGATGTTCTACCTTCACTTGTTGACAAGTTAGGCATTTGGAGACAAAATCAGCTACATTCCTTTTCATACCCATCCACCAGTAATGCTCTTTCATCCCTCTATACATTTTAGTTCTGTGACACCACTTACCCATCTATAGTGTAGCCAAACAAGATATGCCACACAGTGTGCCGAAGCACCAAATCATATTTCAATTCAATTTACTCTTTTTACTTATTTATTTACAATTTTTTATTAATCTGAATTTTTCGCAAATTTTATAGAAAATTCGGCAGAGTGCCGGCTGTAAATTGGAAAAACAGTTCTTCTGAATCTGTTAAAAACACTTCCAATAAAATCATCACATCATTCTCACTCCACCACCAATATATTCTCAATAATTTCTCAAATGACTTCAGTAACTTAAAATTAAATTCAATTAATATCACAGTCAACTCAGTGAAAAATGCTCACATTTGTTACTGAACATAGTTCATAGATAATTACATTAAAAGCATAATTACATGAATTTATAATATACATTACAGAAGTTTACAAAATACAAAATAGGAAAATATCAAAAGTGGCCTAATGTCCTACCAAATGCACTGTAATGTGAGGTGACTCTGAACTTTGTGTGCAGATCTGAAAGCTCACCTAGTATGTGGTCTGCTGGACTCCCTAGCTATGTCTCCAGTACCTACACGTGGCAAAAGTGACGTGCTAAGCAATTCTGCTTAGTGGTGACAATATAAAATAAAATAACTAAAATAATATAAATATGTAGAATGTATGTTTACATTTTAGGTATTGCAGTATAAATTGATTAAATTTTGTAAAATTCATTATCTTTGCCCGAGTAACCCATACTAGTAGATTGGACTGGATAAACGGGTAAACTAGCACTGGGTACTAAGTACCTCAGACCATCACACCATCGGTCACATTGTGTCTCCTGGTGTGCAACAGAATAGCTAATAAGCCGTAATAATCATTAAGGATATAATTCAAGTATAATAACTCAATTACCATAGCTAAAGGCTATTTTATCACAGAATGGCATGGGAGGCCATGAAACACAGAATGGCATGAAGCCATATGCAGTATTGCTAACAGAACCTTATTGGCATGCCAACCTATCCAAACCAATCTTGCTAGGTATACTAGGGCATATTACACTTTTAAGTTTCACAATTCTTGAAATTCAAGTTTTGGTGTTACTATTTAATTCATTAGTCAACAAAATGTTGACTTTTAGATGGATAATAGGTACATTGGTTTTAATAGTCCCAACATACCACATTTTGCATTCTAAAATTATTGGTATTGGTTGCCAATACCATTTCTAAGCTTAATGTTTATTGTTCAAAATTTTCAGTTTTCAAGCTTTGTGTTTACTATTCCATTAGTCAGTCTTGCAGTGGGAATTTGTCAAAATGATGAACATGAAAGATGTTCCTTATTTTGTCTAGTTATATCTCTTTTTTTGAATCACTCCATTTGGAGTTTTGTAGCTCATGTTATGGCCCACAAACCACAACTGGCCAGATTATAATTTTTCCAGAATTTTTGGACTGATCAAATCTATAGTAATTTGAGCAGTGACTAAAAGTAACTTTTTGAGTATGTTGTGGTCATAATTTGGGTTAGGTTTCTTCATAAAAGTTGTAGATCTATATCTTAGCTTATTGCTGGAAAAATTTCAGGTCAATTGGACCTTTCTACACTGTGTTATGACCAAATGACTAAACACTGTTCATTTAGTCATTTTACCCAGGCAGATTGCAGGTCACCCGGATTAGGGTAATCTTTAGGTCAACTTATTTTGGTTTTATGGGCATGGTTTCTTCACCAAAGTTGTGCCATTATGTGTCTAGTTTCATGTCCAACTGCCTTGCACCAATTGAACCTCTACAACTCTAGTTATTGCTGCCCAAACCTGTTGGACTCATGCCCAGTCCTACAGGTCACCAAGGGCAGTCACACCAAACTCAATTCCCACTACACAACCCACTTCATTTTTTATTCAAATAGAACCAAATGGTCACTAATTGACCATTAAAACCTACTTTCATCATCACATGATCAAAGTCTCATTTTCATCCCAAACGCTAACTCAACTATCTCAAACCATGCATTATAACTTGCATTTCATTACTCCACTTAAGAGATTAATACCAAGGGCAGCCATACTACCATTTTAGTTCCATGAAAACCATCAAAATCTTACCCCAACCAAGGCTACCGAAAATATGGGATGAGCATACACATGATATTTATTAAATTCTTTGTAATTTTTGCACTCAATCATACTCCTTTAACATGAATTTAAAGAGAAAATCAAGTTTAGGTCACTAACCTCTAATGGAGTGAAATTCCAACTTGCTAGGGTTCTTCTTTTTCTTTTCTTTTTGCTCCCAAAAGATTAATTAAGATGAAAAAACAAGTTTTTGTATTGACAACTTAGGGTTTAGTGGGTGAAAAACTATGGAAATTAAGCTTTGAAAAGCTTGACAATGGTGGCCATGGAAGAGGAGTGAAACGGCAAGGAAGAAGGATAAGGCTTTTCTGATTTTTTTTTCTTTTGTTTTCTACCCATTAAGTCTTTTTAAACAAATTAGTGCCATGTGTCAACATTTGATTGGGTGGGAGAATAGAAATGACATCATAATGATGTCATAATCCTCTTTTTTTCTCATTTTCTATCTTTTTTTTTGTCTATTTAATTTCAATTAAATTTTTAAGAATATTTATGCACATTTTATGTTATATAAATTATTTATTTAACTATACAAGTTGGCCAAAAATCATCTCTGAAGATGAAATGACCAAAATGCCCTCCGTTGGGCTTAACGAGCCAAAATTGTGTGTACCAATAGAAAAAATTTTCTAAGCATTTTCTTGGCATTCTAATGCCATAAGAATCTCAATGGCCCTTCTCTGGAGTCTCAAAAATTATTTTATAATTTTTTCCCTGGGTCTAGGGTTATTAACGGCCTTCGCCGTCACTTCCCCTTCGGGTTACTCATCACTGGGGTTTCGGCTCGTTTAACCTTAGTGTATTTTGTTTCTAAAAAATTTTTCCTTGATTTTTATGAGCATTATTTAGTTTCTTTATAACTCCCCACTTTAGTCTAATTATAATTTCAAACATTCTAGCTGCCCGGACCGACATTGGTCACCGGAACAGTAGACTGTACGGACTAGCTAAAGTGAGGATGTTACAACTCTTCCCCTCTCATAAAAATTTCGTCCTCGAAATTTACCTGATGCAAATAGTTCAGGGAACTGTTGCCTCATCATCTCTTCACTTTTCCAAGTTGCCTCTTCAGTGTTGTGGTGCCTCCAAAGCACTTTCACCAGTGGAATTTGTTTATTTCTCAGTTCCTTCACTTCCCGAGCTAGGATCTGTATAGGTTTTTCTGTACATATCAAGTTCGGTTGGATTTCAATCTCTTCCATGGAAATGACATGTGAAGGGTCTAAGCGATATCTTCTTAATATAGAAACATGGAATACATTATGGATTTTATCTAGTTCTGGTGGTAAAGCTAGCCGATAGGCCACTGGTCCCACATATTCAATGACTTCATATGGGCCAATGAACCTAGGGCTTAACTTACCCTTTCTTCCAAACCTCAGTATTTTCTTCTACAGTGAGACTTTGAGAAACACTTTATCACCAACTGCATACTCTATCTCTTTTCTCTTCAAGTCGGCATAAGATTTCTGTCTATCTGTGGCAACCTTTAAGTTAGCTTTGATTATCTTCACTTTCTCCTCAGTCTGTTTCACCAGGTCTAGTCCTACCAGCTTATCTTTGCCCAATTCAGTCCAACACGCTGGGGTTCTACATTTCCTCCCATATAGTGCTTTATTCGGAGCCATTTGAATGCTAGCTTGGTAGCTATTGTTATATGCGATTCTGCCAGTGGGAGGTATCTATCCCAACTCCCTTCAAACTCAATGACACAACTCCTTAGCATATCCTCCAGGTTCTATCACATAATTCACATTGTTACTATCATTTCAATTTATTAACCATGAAAATTCAATTAGTTCTTAGGTTTACCTGGATTACTCGTTCTGATTGTCCATTCGTCTGAGGATGAAAAGCAGTGCTAAAACGGAGTTATGTGCCCAATGCTTCTTGCAACTTTTTCCAAAATCTCAATGTAAACCTTGGTTCTCGGTCAGATATAATGGAAAGTGGGATTCCATGCAGTCTAACTATCTCACTGATATACAATTTTGCTAACTTCGCTAGTGAGTAGTCAGTCCTAACTGGCAGAAAATGTGCTGACTTCGTCAATCTGCATCATGCTTCTTCTGGGTGAGAGGTAGACCACTAACAAAATCCATAGTGACCCGGTCCCATTTCCATTCAGGTATGTTTATAGGCTGTAGCAATCCTGATGGAACTTGATGTTCTGCTTTAACTTGCTGACATGTCAAACACTTAGTCACATAGTCAGCTATATCCTTCTTTATACCAGGCCACCAATAATGAGGCTTCAAATCATTATACATTTTTGTGATTCCCGGGTGCATAGCGTAAACACTAGTGTGTGCTTCTTTCAGAATACTAATCTTCAGTTTCCCATTATTTGGTACACACACTCTTCCTCTGTAGTACAGACACTCATCTATTTTCATCTCATAATCAGTTTTCTTTCCCTCTGGAATTTTACCCACAATAGCCATCAATTTGTCATTGGCCTTCTACCCATCTTGTATCTGCTGTAGTAGGAATGGCCTCACTTGTAAGTCAGCCAAAATAACTCCATCTTGAGCTAAGGACAGACAGGCATTTAGTGATATTAAAGCTGTGATGGATTTTTTGCTCAAGGCATTAGCAACTACATTTGCCTTCCCAGGATGATAATCTATCACACAATCATAGTTCTTTAGGAACTCAATCCATCACCTCTGTCTAAGATTGAGCTCCTTCTGGGTTGGCAAATATTTTAGACTCTTGTGGTCTGTATAGATTTAGCATTTTTCACCATATAAATAATGCCTCCATATCTTCAGTGCGAAGATAATTGTTGCTAACTCCAAGTCATGAGTAGGGTAGTTTTGTTCATGTGGCCTTAACTGCCTGGAAGCATAGGCAACCACTTTCCCCTCTTGCATCAATACACACCCTAGCCCATTATGTGAGGCATCACTGTATACCATAAAGTCTTTTCTCAACACTGGCTGTGTTAACACTGATGCTTCTGTCAACATAGCCTTCAGCCTCTCAAAACTGGCTTGGCACTTGTCGTTCCAGCCAAATTTCACATTCTTGTGCAATAGCTTGGTCATTGGAGCAACTATAAGAGAGAACCCCTTCACAAATCTTCTGTAATACCCAGCCAGCCCCGAGAAACTTCTAACCTCAGCTGTATTTCTGGGAGGCTTCCATTCCATCACTGCTTCTATCTTTTTGGGATCCACTCTAATCCCTTCAGCTGATACTATGTGTCCAAGAAAGGAGATTTCACTCATCCAGAAGTCACACTTGGACAACTTAACATACAGCTTCTTTTCTCGTAGGGTTTGCAGAATAATCCTCAAATGTTCATCATGTTCTTCCCTGGTCTTGGAATACACCAGAATATCATCAATAAAGACCACTACAAATCGATCTAAATATGGATGAAAGATACGGTTCATAAGGTCCATAAATGCTGCTGGTGCATTTGTTAACCCAAACGGCATCACTAGAAATTCATAATGCCCATATCGGGTTCTGAATACAGTTTTTGACATATCTGCATCCTTTACCCTCAACTGATGATACCCTGATCTGAGATCAATTTTTGAAAATACACCGGCTCCCTTCAACTGATCAAACAGATCATCAATTCTGGGCAACGAATATTTATTCTTCACAGTTACTTTGTTCAACTGCCGGTAATCAATACACAATCTCAAGGTTCCATCCTTCTTCTTCACAAACAGCACCGGAGCTCCCCATGGTGACACACTGGGGCATATGAATCCCTTATCGAGTAACTCCTACAACTGAATTTTTAACTCCCTCAATTCAGTGGGTGCCATCCTATAAGGGGCAATGGAAATTGGTACTGTACCCGGTATTACCTCAATAGCAAACTCGACTTCCCTTTCTGGTGGTAAACCAGGCAACTCTTCAGGAAATACATCTGGGAAGTCTCTTATTGTGGGTATATCACATAGGTTCGGCTTAGTCTGCGTAGTATCAACCACGTGTGCTAGGTAAGCTTCATAGCCTTTTCTCTTCAATCTTCTTACAACTGTGGCTGAAATAACATTGGACAGGAAACCTGTCCTTTCACCCACAACAGTAATCTCATTACCCTCAGAAGTTTTCAAAGAAATCCTCTTCAATTTGCATTCAACTATTGCCTAATGACATGACAACCATTCCATACGCAAAATCATTTCAAACTCGTGGAAGGGCAATTCAATTAGGTCTGCCGAGAATTCATACTCCTGAATCCTCAACGGGCAACCTTTATACACCTTATTCACTACCACACTGTGGCCTAGTGGATTTGTGATCAGAATGTCTTGATCACTCTCCTTTACTAGAACTCCCCTCTCTACGGGTAGTTTGATGCAGATGTATGAATGAGTGGATCCTGGATCCACCAATGCATGTACAAAAGTGTTGTAGAGGGAGAACATACCCTTGATGACATCCGGGGCATCTTGCTCCTCCTGAGCTCTGATGGCATAGGCCCTGGCAGGTACTCTAGTCTTTAGCCTCTCAGCTGACTCGGATGAAGGCCTCAGTGATGGACCAGCTGCCTCAGATTTACCAGGTTTCCTACCCCTTTGTGGTGCAGGAGCAGGTCTGTCAGTTTGTGTTGGAGCAACTGTAGTAGTCCTCTTCGGACAATTCTTGATCTGATGTTCTATAGATCCACACCGTAAGCATGCACCAGTCACTCGCTAACAGTCCCCCTTATGCCACTTCTGGCAGTACGGACAGGCAGAAGATGCTGGGGCTGGTCCCCTAAATATCGTCCCTGGAGAGCTGCCCACTGATGGTGTGGACTGGCCTCTCCTAGGTGTAAACTGTGGTCTGGGCCCCTGGGACTGACCCTGACCTTGTAGTTATCCTGAACCCTGAGCAGGAGGACCTTTACTCTTCTTACTGGGAGCAGAAAATGTACTGGACTGACCTGGACCCCTCTTCTGTTTTCTTTCCCTTCTATTTTGTTCATTTATTCGGAATCTTTCTACTTTTGTTGCAACATCAACTAGCTTAGCAAAATCCATAATCTCCAATACTGTGATCATGATTTTGATATTGTCATTGAGCCCTTCTTCGAACCTTTTGCACCTTTCTGCCTCTGTAGGGACTATCTCCCTCCCATATCGGCTCAGTATAACAAACTCACGCTCATACTCTACCCCTTACCCGTCTACAATGTAGCCGAGCAAGATATGCTACACAGTGTGCCAGAGCACCAAATCATATTTCAATTCAATTTACCCTTTTTACTTATTTATTTACAATTTTTGATTAATCTGAATTTTCCGCAAATTTTATAGAAAATTCGGCAAAGTGCCAGCTGTAAATTGGAAAAACAGTTCTTCTGAATTTGTTAAAAACATTTCCAATAAAATCATCACATCATTCTCAATCAACCACCAATATATTCTCAACAATTTCTCAAATGACTTCAGTATCTTAAAATTAAATTCAATTCATATCACAGTCAACTCAATGAAAAATGCTCACATTTATTACTGAACATAGTTCATAGATAATTACATCAAAAGTATAATTACATAAATTTATAATATATATTACAAAAGTTTACAAAATACAAAATATAAAAATATCAAAAGTGGCCTAATGCCCTACCAAATGCACTGCAATGTGAGGTGACTCTGAACTCTGTGTGCAGATCTGAAAGCTCACCCAGTATGAGGTCTGCTGGACTCCCCAGCTATGTCTCCAGTACCTGCGTGTGGCAAAAGCGACACGCTAAGCAATTCTGCTTAGTGGTGACAATATAAAATAAAATAACTAAAATAATATAAATATGCAGAATGTATATTTATATTTTAGGTAGACTTAATTTCTGGCATTTATTGCAGTATAAATTGATTAAAATTTTGTAAAATTCATTATCGTTGCCTGAGTAACCCATACTAGTCGACTAGACTGGATAAATGGGTAAACTGGCACTGGGTACTAAGTATCTCGGACCATCACACCATCGGTCACATTATGTCTCCTGGTGTGCAACAGAACAGCTAATAAGCTGTAATAATCATTAAGGATATAATTCAAGTATAATAATTCAATTACCATAGCCAAAGGCTATTTTATCACAGAATGGCATAGGAGGCCATGAAACACAGAATGGCATGAAGCCATATGCAGTACTGCTAACAGAACCCTATTGGCATGCCAACCTATCCAAACCAATCTTGCTAGATATGCTAGGGCATATTACACTTTTAAGTTTCACAATTCTTGAAATTCAAGTTTTGGTGTTACTATTTAATTCATTAGTCAAAAAAATGTTGACTTTTACATGGACAATAGGTACATTGGTTTTAATACTCCCAACATTTGCATTCTAAAATTGTTGGTATTGGTTGCCAATACCATTTCTATGCTTAATATTTATTGTTCAAAATTTTTAGTTTTGGAACTTTGTGTTTATTGTTCCATTAGTCATTTTTGCAGTGGGAATTTGGCAAATTGATCAACATGAAAGTTGTTCCTTATTTTGTCTAGTTACATTTCTTTTTTTTTTGAATCACTCCATTTGGAGTTTTTTTAGCTCAAGTTATGGCCCATAAACCACAACTGGCCGGATTATAATTTTTCCAGAATTTCTTGACTGACCAAATCTATAGTAATTTGAGCAGTGACTGCAAGTCACTTTTTGAATATGTTGTGGTCATAATTTGGGTTAGATTTCTTCATGAAAGTTGTAGTTCTATATCTCAGCTTGTTGCTAGTAAAATTTCAGGTCAATTGGACCTTTCTACACTAAGTTATGACCAAATGACTAAACACTGTTCATTTGGTCATTTTACCCAGGTAGATTGCAGGTCACCCGGATTAGGGCAATCTTTAGGTCAACTTGTTTTGGTTTTATGAGCATGGTTTCTTCACCAAAGTTGTGCCATTATGTGTCTAGTTTCATTTCCAACTGGCCTTGCACCAATTGAACCTCTACAACTCCAGTTATTGCTGCCCAAACCTACTGGACTCATGCCCAGTCCTACAGGTCACCAAGGGTAGCCACACCAAACTTAATTCCCACTACACAACCCACTTCATTTTTTATTCAAATTGAACCAAATGGTCACTAATTGACCATTAAAACCTACTTTCCTCATCACATGATCAAAGTCTCATTTTCATCCCAAACCCTAACTCAACTATCTCAAACCATGCATTATAACTTGTATTTCATTACTCCACTTAAGAGATTAATACCAAGGGCAGCCATACTACCATTTTAGTTCCATGAAAACCATCAAAATCTTACCCCAATAAAGGTTGCCAAAAATATGGGATGAGCATACACATGGTAATTATTAAATTCTTTGTATTTTTTGCACTCAATCATACTCCTTTAACATGAATTTAAAGAGAAAATCAAGTTTAGGTCACTAACCTCTAATGGAGTGAAATTCCAACTTGCTAGGGTTCTTCTTTTTCTTTTCTTTTTTCTCCCAAAAGATTTAAAAAGATGAAAGAACAAGTTTTTGTATTGACAACTTAGGGTTTAGTGGGTGAAAAACTATAGAAATCAAGCTTTGAAAAGCTTGACAATGGTGGCTATGGGAGAGAAGTGAAACGGTAAGGAAGAAGGATAAGGCTTTTTTGATTTTTTTTTTCTTTTGTTTTCTGCCCATTAAGTCTTTTTAAACAAATTAGTGCCATGTGTCAACATTTGATTGGGTGGGAGAATAGTAATGACATCATAATGATGTCATAATCCTCTTTTTTTCTCATTTTCTATCCTTTTCTTGTCTATTTAATTTTAATTAAATTTTAAACAATATTTATTCACATTTTATGTTATATAAATTATTTATTTAATTGGACAAGTTGGCCAAAAATCATCTCTGAAGACGAAATGACCAAAATGCCCTCTGTTGGGCTTAACGAGCCAAAATTATGTGTACCGATAGAAAAAATTTTCTAAGCATTTTCTTGACATTCTAATGCCATAAGAATCTCAATGACCCCTCTCTGGAGTCTCAAAAATTATTTTATAATATTTTCCCTCGGGTCTAGGGTTGTTAACAGCCTTCACCGTCACTTCCCCTTCGGTTAGTCATCACTGGGGTTTCGACTCGTTTAACCTTAGTGTATTTTGTTTCTAAAAAATTTTTCCTTGATTTTTATGAGCATTATTTAGTTTCTTTATAACTCCTCACTTTAGTCTAATTATAATTTCAAACATTCTAGCTGCCTGGACCAACATTGGTCACCGAAACAGTAAACTGTACGGACTAGCTAAAGTGAGGATGTTATAAGTTCCACCAGGGTACATAGGAAAAGGAGACTCATGTGCTTCCTTCATAATGATCTGTCTTAATTCCACATTATTAGGAATGCAGATTCTGCCTTGATGTAGTAGTAAACCATCATCTCTCACAGAGAATTTAGGATTTTTGTCCTGCTAGACTTCTTTCAGTAGCTTCTGATATTTTTCATCACTCTGAGCAGCCATTCTGATCTGATCAATCAACACTAGCTGTACATGCCATGCAACTACGGTCTGTCCCTCATCATCAATCTCCAAACTGGCATGCTATGCTTTCAATTCATGTACCATGGATAAAGGAGAAACTCTGAGACTTGCCATAGTCTTGCGACTTAAGGCGTTAGCCACCACATTTTCTTTCTCTGGCTGATAGTTTATTAAGCAATCATAGTCTTTAATCAGTTCTAACCATCTTCTCTGCCTCAAGTTCAATTCCTTCTGAGTGCCCAAGTACTTCAAGCTCTTGTGATCTGTGTAGATATAACACTTCTCCCCATATAAGTAATGTCTCCAGATCTTCAGAGCAAATACAATAGCTGCTAGCTCTAAGTCATGTGTTGGATAGTTTCTCTCATGTGGTTTCAGCTAGCGTGATGCATAAGCAATGACATTCCAATCTTGCATCAGTACACAGCCTAACCCATTATGAGAAGCATCACTATAAACTGTGTATTCTTTACCCGGGGTAGGTAAAGTAAGGACTGGAGCTTCAGTCAAACACCTCTTCAACTCATCAAAACTCTGCTGACATTTATCTGTCCACTGAAATTTTACATCTTTCCAAAGCAGCTTGGTCAGTGGAGAAACTAACATAGAAAACCCTTTCACAAACCGACAGTAATATCTAGCTAAACCAAGAAAACTGTGAATTTCTGTGATATTCCTGGGTGGCTTCCAATTAAGGATAGCTTCTACCTTACTAGAATCTACCTTGATCCCTTCAGCTGACACTACATGTCCCAAGAAAGAGATTTCTTTTAGCCAAAATTCACATTTCTACAATTTGACGCACAGCTGTTTCTCCCTTAAAGTCTGCAGTATAATCCGCAGATGTCTGTCATGCTCCTCTGCATTCCTCGAATATATCAAAATATCATCAATAAACACCACCACAAACTAGTTGAGATATTATCTGAAGATAGTGTTTATCAGATCCATAAAAGCAGCTGTAGCATTAGTTAATCCAAATGGCATTACCAGAAACTCATAGTGGCCATATCGAGTTCTAAAAGCAGTTTTTGGAATACTCTGCTCTTGCACTTTCAACTGATAATAACCAGATCGCAAATCAATTTTGGAGAATACAACTGCACCCTTCAACTGATCAAACAGATCATCAATGCGAGGCAATGGGTATCTGTTTTTTATTATCACCTTATTCAACTACCGGTAGTCAATACATAAGCGAAGAGTGCCATCTTTCTTCTTAACAAACAATACTGGTGCTCCCCAAGATGACACACTAGGGTAGATGAAGCCCTTTTCAAGTAGTTCCTGCAACTATACCTTCAACTCCTTTAACTTTGCTGGTGCCATTCTGTATGGTGTTATGGAGATTGGATCCACACTAGGCATAACATTAATCTCAAACTGCACCTCTCTTTCTAGAGGTAATCCTGGCAATTCATCAGGAAACACATATGGAAAGTCATATACTGTAGAGATGTCCCTCAATGTTGGACTCCCCACTTGGGTGTCTACTACATGTGCTAAGTATGCTTCACACCCCTTTTTGATTATTTTTCTAGCTAGTGCAGCCGAAATGATGTTTGATGGTAATAGCTGCCTCTTGTTAGTAGTATGCCCTAGAGCATATCATTTAGTATGTATCTTGTACATATTTTTATTAATAAAAGGCATTTCCACTTTTCCGTTTACATAATATATTTATGTGTAATAGAAAAGGTCCATTGATATTTTGTTAGAAATATTATTCTTAAGTTGTTAAGAATATGAGTGACAATATTTCTAGCACAAAGTATCATAAATAGGTTCACAATCGAGGATACTTCATAATAAGGACATGACTTATCCAGAAAGATTGTATTCATGTTTGTTCCCAAGTTATTTATATGAGATATAAATAAGATGGAATGGTGAGTCTCATGCCATATAACAAACATGATAGGCACTTATAAATGATAAGTAGGCGAACCGGTGACACTTATGACAAGCACATGGAGTTTACTCTTGTCAATGTTTTGTCATAAATCATATCGAGGCATATAATCTTTAGACACGAGATAGCACAGTTATCTTGTATATAGGTAGTTTGAGTTTGATCTGCTTTCATACTTGTACTATGTATGGGTATATGGGCATGTGTTGGCTCACTAGTTATATATGGAGGTAGGTGTTGATCAAGAAGGAATCTGTTCCTCTAAGTAAATAGAGATAAAATCCTATGTTCATTTAATTGTTCTTGATGTTTCAAGTTCTGGCCAGGACAGATAGATTTATTCAGAAAAGAGTTTCTGATGAGAAAATCTTTTTAATCAAGAACTGGAATTAAAAGAGAACATAATATTCATAGCAAATGGAGTTTGACATAAACCATGAATCCAGCTTGAGTTGGGATTTTGTAAAATAGAGATTCTAGTGCATGTTAACATATGATTATAGGTTCATTTAAGGTAAATCTTATTACTAATTGGGTGGCCATGGCATGCTATGCTAGGTGTTAACCATGGTCTATGAGGTTCATAAAATGATTTAGAGAAATCATTTATGGTAAGAAAGAGTTCTGATGATATTAAGAGTTGATATCATGTCTCATTGCCAATTAGTGATGAGCCTAGTAAGTCACACACATACACAAGTTATCACCTATTTAAATATGATTTAATTAATTAATTAAAGAGTTTAATTGATTAATTAAATAGATTTGGTTTGCAATTAAATTGCAAAGTCCCTAGCATGACTTGAAACCAAATCTAGATTATTGGATGTGTAGTATAAATTAAATTTATATTTAAAATGTTTAAATATGAATTTAATTGATGAGAAATTAATTAATAGAGATTAATTAATTAATTTATATTTGATATAAATTAATTAGAAGAAGAAAATAATTATTTTGGGTTAAGAACTCAAAATTAAGACACAGGGGCATTTTGGTCATTTCACAGTGTGACACGTGGCACCATGAGATGGTGACACATGGCATAACACATAAGCTTGCCAAATGTTTATTTTAATCATGTAAGATGATTAAAATCAAGATTAAATATAGGTTTGACACTTGGCACAATGTGATTGGGTCACTTAAACCTAGAGCTAATCAAAAGGTGACATGTGGCTAGGGTTTAATGTGTTAACCTAGCTATTTAAGTGTGGTTATGAAAAGAAAACATAACCAGCAGCCTCTCCTCTCATATGTCACGCCACTTTGAGCCTCTCCAGCTATTTCTCTTCATCTCTCATCAATTCAAAGAGATTAGCCATCAATCTCTTGAATTAAGAACACTAGAAATTGTTTCTAGTGTCCTGTTTACATCTCTAATCTCTTAAAAGGCAGAACTTGAATTTCTAATTAATAGAAAAGGCTTTAGAAGCTGTTCAAGGGCTGCCATAGGTGTTCTTGGTGTGGACAAGCTAGAGGGACAACATCCGTGTCCTCAAGACGAATCTCAAAGCGCAGACACGCTGCGACATCAAGAGGTTAGTGTAATCGTTCTTGATTTAATCTAGGGTTCTAAAATTAATCTGATTAATTTTAAAATCTTAAATGGCAAATACAGATCCAAAAACATATTAAAAGAGTTTTAATATGTTGTTTATCATTGAAATCAAATAGATAAAAATAAATCTTGCATGGTGCATGTGACCCTAGGTGAAAATTTTTGAATTCAATGATATAATCTTGTGTTTTTCACGCTTCCGTTCCTTCAATTGGTATCAGAGCCACTATATTTTCCATTTAGATTGTTTATTATATAATTTAATTGTTTGTTTGATGATGAGATCAAGAGGTTCTTTGCTGGTTGGATCATTAGATGTGGCTTCACACATGGAGAAGCCACCATTGGTGGCAACAATGGTTCCATGGGTGATTCAAGGTTTGGCTTTTAATTCTGCAATTGTTGTATGATCTAAGGCCTATTCTTTGACTAATTAAAGTGTTTAATTAGTTGTTTTAATTACACAATTAAATTATGATTCAAATCAGAATTTTAAATATGTTTGATTGTGATTCAAATCTTAATTTTAAAAGTTTTTTTAATGAGTTTCAAATCTGAATTTTTAAAGTTGTTTGAATCATATTTAAATATGATTTTTAAAATTGATTCAATAATATTCAGATCTGATTTTTAAAAAATATTTGAATGTGATTCAAATCTGATTTTTAAAAATGTTTGAATGTGATTCAAATCTGAATTTTTGAAGTTGTTTGAATGTGATTCAAATCTGAATTTTTAAATTTGTTTGAATGAGATTCAAATCTGAATTTTTAAATTTATTTGAATCATATTCAAATCTTGAATTTTAAGTTGAATATGAGATATTCAATTTAATTTAAGAATGTATGTTTTATTTAATTGTTAAATAGTGATATGCATGATGGATGATCATGGACTATAAAAGACCAATGTGATTGGATTTATTTCTTTTATGTTTCTTTGGGATTGTAAATTAATTAATTTATTTTAATTTATTTTGGGCATGTATTATTAAGTTTGTAATATTTTTGGGTTGTAATTTCATTTATTTAAGTTCTTGTAAATTCGCCTTGGTATGCCAAGGATTACTATGTAATATTGGATTGCAAGAAGTTCAAGGAGGTCAAGAGCATTGGTGGGACCAGTGGGAGGAATTCAATATCAAGTGTTGATTATGTACTCCTTCAGCAACTCTTGTAAAATGAATGAATGAAATGCACCTAGGAATGCCCTGATTCAATTCTTGGTGGCTCAGAATTGAATCCCTTAGAAAGTCCATGATCATACCATATTTTGCTTATCCATGAATGCATGAGATGTATGGGAATGTATGCAATTATATGATATATGCATGCTAAATGGATAATGTGCAAAGTGAGACCTTAATAGTAATTAGGATGGCTATAAAATCTTCCAAATAAATGATTAAGTTGGAAATGCTATAATTAAAGTAATTATAACATAAGCCCTCCATTGGGGCAATTATTTTAAGAAATTTTAAATAGTTGCATGAGATGCAATTAATTTAAGAGATTTTCTTAAGAATAATTGTTAAGCATGAGATGTTGTAAATATGTAAATGGTTTGGTGGCCAATATTGGATGTACCTGAGGACATTAAAATTATTTGCATAATAACTGGCTCAATGGGATCAACTTAACTAATGCAAGATAAGTCAATAATGGATGTACCTGAGATTTTGAGCATTAGGGGCTAGGTAAAGGATTGAACCTCACATGAGATGTGATGGGCAAGGAGTTGCTTACTTATAGTTTATTGTAATTCCAATAATGGATGTACCTGAGGATGATCAATAGAATTATAAGAATTCAATCACCCACTAGAAATCCATCCAACTAGGATTTCCGTTTTCTACTTTGGAAGTGTAGGATTCGCTAAGTTTGTAACACCCCTAAGTTCGGTAGTGCGTTCTGCTGTTCCGGTGACCAGTGCTGTCCGGACAGCTAGGATGCCTAGAACCACACTTCAATGAGAGTGAGGAGACATAAAATAATGAAATAAAAGAAAAGAAAGTACAAGAAAAACAAAGGAAAAATGATTGCAAAGAAATGTGATCAAGTTAAGCAGTGAAACCTAACGATGGGTGACTTTGAGGAAGTCACGGCGTGGACCGTTGGTATTACTGGACTGGGAACCACAGAAAACATTTTTATGACATAAATAGAACCTTATTTAAGAATAAATATCATTAGAAAGATCAAAGAAAATTTAAATAATTAGTACAAAGAATAGTGAGAAATCGAAAAACAGACAAAACCCAGTATCTGAAAAATCGGAAAGCCACCCGAGCAGGGCATTATGGTCAATTGACATCCCGAAGTGTCTTTTGACCTAAATGTCCATTAAAAATAAATAATATTACACTTAGAAAATAAAATGAAAAATTAGTTTAGTGGTACCTAATGCAAATAACCAAAAGTGGAGTGAAAATTGTGTAATTAGCACTTTAAGCTTATAATATGATTTAAATGTGGTGAGTGGACCACTAGGAATTAATTAAGGACTAAAGGGGCAGGTGTACATCCATTATCCAAGGCAGAAAATTTCATCTTCCTCATTTCATCAACATTGCCGTGAATGAAGAAAATGGGAACCACCATGGCCATTTTCATGGAAGCTCTCTTAACTCTCCATTTTCAACTCCAACCTCTTAAGTTCCTTCATGAAACTTTGTCTACTCATCACAAGGAAGAGTTTGATACTAAATTTGAGAAGTTTAAGCAAGGTTTAACAAACTCCAAGCATAAGGTAAGTTCATAATTTTGAAGATAGCTTTGTTAAGTTTTGTGTGCATGTTATGGGTGTTGGTTTTGTGAAGGAAATTTTGAAGTTTAAATAGTTATTGAGATAGCCATTTTTGGACAGCCATGGGGTCACACATTTGATGATTTATTATGCATATAATTGATGAGAAATAATGTTGATCATGGTAAATTAATAACCTAGTGAATTATTTCATGTTTATATGGTGATTTATGCACTTGGATGGGAATTGGTAACTTGGACAGCACTTTGATGTTGAAGGACAAATTTGGGCAGCCTTGGGGACACTTGAATAAATGTGTATATTCATGGGAGTGTTGGCAGAATTGTGGCATTAAGGAATGAAGGATATGTGTATGAAATTATTGTGTAAAGTGTATGTGAGAATTAGTGGTGTTTAGGTGTGTATGTAATGGTATTGAAATATTGTAAATGTGAATTATATTTGGTGTGTTGAGGGTAATGGTAATCTGCCCAAAATAATGTTAATGTAAAGTAGATTATACTGTGGTTAATGCACCAAAACAGATTGGTAGGGAAGTGAACCAAATTGCAAGGTATATGTGTGTTTGAAGTGGGGTGTGAAATGCATATTGAGGGCAGTGTACATTTTAGCCCATAACCTGAAATGTGTAACCTCAATTGGTATGAGACCAATTTGAGGTGAAACTAGGCACAAAATGTGCCAACTTTCATTGAGAAACCATACCAAAATTCTGCTTGCAAGTTGATGTGAAAAATGACCAATTCGGATTAGGTACACTTGAGACCTAAAACTGACCATTTGGGCAGCAGTGAGTATTTAGGCCATAACTCACTCAAAACAGGTCCAATTGACCTGAAATTTTAACCATGAATAGTTAAGACCCATACCTACAAGTCTTATGAAGACACCAAAGCCCAGAAATGACCATAAGCAAGTCAAAAGCTTGCACAAGTTCGGGTCCAAAACTGGCCGAACCAGAGTTGACCAAATTGACCTAAAATTGACCTAAAATGGTACCATTTGACCAGCAATAGTATAATGACCATAACTTGGTCTACTTAACTCGGATTGACCTGAAATTTTGCCCGCGTGCAATAAGACCTAGATCTACAAGTTTGTAGTTTCGACCGAGACCCAAAACTGAGGAACTAGATCGTCGGTTAGGTCAAACCGGTGTTCCGAATCCGAATTTGCATTAAAATGCACTAAGCAAGGAAGTGACTTTGGTAAAACATACCAAATCTAAAACCTTATCGAATGTGACATATTAACGACACTAAAACCTAATTTACCTAAAACGCAATGAGGGTCGGTATATTAGGTGACTTAGTGAATAATTGAGTTCGATTGCATTATTTACCAAACCCCATCGATAGAGACGGTTTAATTTTGGTGCTGAAACACTTCAAATTGTGTTTCTCGATTAACAAGGACTAAGCAAAGGGAAAGAAATACTGAGTCAGACCAGAGACAAATATCAGAGGTTTGTGCACAACAACTATTTCTCTTGAATTTTCAATTGAAATAAATATTGAATATTTGTATATTATTGTTTTAAATTGTGTTTGTGCACAACAACTATTTCTCTTGAATTTTCAATTGAAATAAATATTGAATATTTGTATATTATTGTTTTAAATTGTGTTTGTGCACAACAACTGTTTCTTTTGAATTATTTTCAATGGAAATAAATATTGACTATTTGCATATCATTGTTTTAAATTGTGGAAATGTGTTTGGTGGACACTTATTGATTGAAAAACATTGTGAATGGTTTGAAACTGAAAAATTGTTTGAATGGTATTTGATGGATACTTATTGATTGAAAAGCAACGTAAATGGTTTTGTGGAAATTGAAGTGAATTACATAGTGTTGCCATTTTGTGAATGAAATTATAACTTTGGAAATTTATTGGATTCTTACGGATCATTTGAATAAAATGTTTGGAATTGTTTTGACTCACAATTGGCATGACACTGATAATATGTTCCTCCTCCATTAATGGGGTGAGTGTGATTATTCCTCCCTCTTTGACTTATTAGTCTGGGGTGAGTATGATTATGTTCCTCCCTCTTTGACTTCCCAGTCTGAGGTGAGTATGGATGAGTTCTCATTATATAGCTAGCTTCCTCCCTCATTGATTTCGATTATTGGGGTGAGTATGTCTTGTCGTGGTGTACAACACGGCATATATGGAAAAATTTGTGTCATGACTTAAATTGTGATATTGATTGGCAACACTGTATTCTCGGTTATTTGATCGAATGGTGTTATTGATTTGCAAAAGCGATATTATTCAATTATTTGATCGAATTGTGTTATTGATTTGCAAAGCGATATTATTCATTATTTGATCAAATTGTGTCTTTGATTGGAAAAAGCGTTATTCATGAATTTGATCAAATTGTGTATGAATTGGCAATACGGTATTCTTAAGCTATTTGACTAAATTGTGTTATTATGAATTTTGATAATTTGTGAATTGGAGTTTAAATTCCTTATGACATTCATTGTCTTGAAATCAACTATGGTTTTAAGTATCCACTAATGATATGATTTATGAATTGTGATTTAAAATTGTATTTGGTTAATGTTGTGCACCACGGAGACATTGTCTCAGCGATAGCTTTATTCTTTGTCGCGGTAGAGAGATAGGCAGGCGTGATTAGGTCTAAATCACAATGAGAGATTTTGGGTATAGTGAGTATACCATATGTGGCATTTTGTATTGTAATGTATATTCACTGTATGTATATTTTGTTCTTGGTTTTGAGCTGTTGTAAATTTAAGTTGTACAATAAAGTTGTAAAATAATTATGAGTTATTTGGCTTGTAAAAATTGTGTTATATTTTTGTATCTTAGTCTTTGAAAATCACTGGATTTGACTTGAGAAATGTGTTGTGTTGATAAAAATGTTGGAGTTGAGATTTGAAAATATATTGAAGTGCTTTTTACGAGTTTTCAAGAACTGTTTTGTCCAAAATACAAATGGCACCTTGCCAAAATTTTCTGAGATACTCCAAATAAATCAAATGAGTTAGTTGTTTCACTTGATTCACCAAAGTCTTTCACACTGTAAATAGTGCTCACCATGTAAAGAAGAAAAGTTTTTAAAATCCCTTGTAGTGTATTTAATGGATTATCAGTAGACGGAGTTGGTAATTCATTAGGTATACTACGGGATCATGTTATGCCTTACAGAGGGGTAGGGTGTGACAAAGATAGTGGGAGGACCAATTTGATTAAAAGACCATAATCATTTTGGTTAATTACATGATACATTTACTAATTAATCTGGTTATTTTCTGCGATTAATTTTACGATAAAAATGAGCACAAAACAACCACCACCATCCAATATCCTTGCAAGCATACTTGATCACAACAGTTGACAGACCTAATCATGCGATTGGCTAAGAAATTTGAAACTTGTCTGAACCTTGAACATATAGGATATGTTCTAGATTCAAATGTTCTGGTCCCTTACCTCCAGAGGCCACACAAGAGGAACATGAAACTTTGGACAAGTGGAAGGAGCATGATATGAGAGCTAAGTGTTACATGCTTGCTTCTATGAGTAATGAGTTACGTAAGCAACATGAGAACATGCAGAGTGCAGTGAGATCCTCCTTCACCTACAAGAGTTGTATGGTGAGCACAGGGAATGCTAGGTATGAGATATCTAGACACTATTCCGTATGAGGATGTCTGAGGGACGTAATGTTGGGGATCATGTCCACAAGATGATTCGATCGATTGAGCTTGGAACATCTTGACTTCAAGATGGTTTTCCAACTACAAACGTATTTGATCATTCATTTCCTTAGTGAGTCATTTTGGAATTTTTTGACAAATTTCCATATGACTAAACTGGAATGCACCTTATCTGAATTAGTCAACATGCTGTTTATTGCCAAAAAGAATATGCCGTGCAATAAAGGAAAAGAGGTAGCTTTGGTTGCATCTTCTTACCTGTGGAAAGTCCAACAAGAAGAAAGGCAATAAGAAAAAGAAACCTCGATTCTGGTCCTTCCAAGAAAATAGCTAAGCAGAAAGGAAGACTAAAGTGATGAAGGCAAAGGAAAGTGTTTCCATTGCCAAAAGGATGGGCACTTTGGAAAAGGCGCCTGAGTATCTTGCTTCTGAAGGACAAGAAGGATACACCTTCGTAAGGTATGTCCATATCTTGTTATTTAGATTCGATGATACTTATAGTTCATCTACTTGGGTTTTAGATATCGGTGCGGTTCTCACATTTCTAATGATATGCGGGAACTAGCAAACAAGAGCGACTTGCATTCTCAAGATATTAGAGTCCGGATTGGCAATGGCTCAACTGTTGAAGCTTTAGCCATAGGATCTAAATCTTTTACATGTTTGGACATGTTTTGTGTTTGGATAATATTTTATATGTACTGATGCTTTTAAGAACATCATTTCTATATCTAGTTTGACTAGAAATGGCTATGAATTTGATTCACAGATGATGTTTGCAATATTTATTTTGGAAATAAATATGTTGGTTCGGGTTATATGAATGATGGTCTTTATTATTTGGATAATAATGACAAACACAAATTGAATGCAAGTGATCTAAAAGAATACAATGCCATGGTGAAAACCAACTCAAGTTCAAAATATATTTGGCACTTAAGGTTATGTCATGTTGCAGAAGATAGGATTGCAAAATTGGAGAAAATGGGGATTCTATCCTCATTGGGCTCTGAGCCTACTCCAACTTGTGAATCTTGCCTTCAGGGCAAAATGACTAGATCACCCTTTGTTGGACAAGGGCTAAGAGTTGAAAATATTTTGGAGCTAATACATAGTGATGTATGTGGTCCATTTAAAGAAATGGCTAGAGGGGGTTTTCATTATTTTATTACCTTTACTGATGATAAATCAAGGTTTGGGCATTTGTATTTGATGAAATACAAACATGAATCTTTTGAAAAGTTTATAGAATTTAATTCTGAAGTAGAAAATCAAACAGAAAGAATATTAAAGCTCTTCGATCGGATCGTGGAGGTGAATATTTGAAATCTTGAATTTGATGAATACTTGAGAGAGCATGGCATTGTTTCTCGGTGACTCCTCCGGGAATGCCACGGTGAATGGTGTATCTGAAGGAGAAATCGTACCCTATTGGATATGGTACGTAGTATGATGAGCTATCTTGATATGCCAATCTCCTTTTGGGGATTTGCATTAGAATCGACTTTATATATTCTGAATAGGATTCCGTCAAATCGGTTTCTTCCACACCTTATGAGATATGGCATGGAAAACCAAGTCTTAAGCATGTTAAGATTTGGGGTTGTCCGACTTATATCAAAAAGTCAACACCGATAAATTGGAGACCGGATCGTAAAAGGTCGATTTGTTGGATATCCAAAGATAGTTTTGGATATTATTTTTATTTGCATACTTCACAAAAGGTTGTGAGAAGTAGAGATGCCACATTTCTTCAACAACAGTTTGTTCAAGAAGGAGGCAAAAGGAAGGCAAATAGAGTTAGAATTGGAGAATTCTGACCAACCAACAGATCAGATGGATATAGATCCATCTAGTCAACCTATACCCATTGATGAAACATCTACAGATGTTCCTCTTAGAACAACTAGGGTATCTCACCCACCAGTGAGATATGGTTTTCTTCGTGAAGAAGAACAAGAGTTGTATACTTATGAAGAATTAGATCATGGAGATGTTCCTCTTACCTTTGAAGAAGCTATATCAGATATAGACTCTTCAATATGGATTGATACTATGAAATCTGTGATTTATTCCATTTATAAGAATAAAGTTTTGGATATTTTTGACCCACGAAGGTATTGTACCTATAGGGAACAAATGGGTTTTCAAGAAGAAAATTGGTTCGATGGAAAGGTAGAGACCTATAAGGCAAGGCTAGTAGCGAAAGGGTTTCGCCAAAGGCAAGGAATAGACTATGAGGAGACTTTCTACTTTGTTGCCATGCTTAAATCTATTAGGATTTTATTAGCATTATTTGCATACTATGATTATGAGATTTGGCGGATGGATGTCAAAAGCGACTTTTCTCAATGGATACATTGAAGAAAACATTTTCATGGAACAACCTAAGGGATTTGAATCCCAAGATGGTTCCAAGGTATGCAAGCTAAAGCGATCCATTTATGGGTTGAAACAAGCTTAGGAGTTGGAACATCCGTTTTGATGAAGCCATTAAATCTTTTGGTTTTATCAAAAATGAGGATGAGCCATGTGTATATAAGAAGGTTAGTGGATGCTATCACTTTCCTTGTCTTATATGTGGATGACATCTTGTTGATGGGTAATGATACGGTATGTTGGACTATAAAGGTATGGTTGTCAAATACATTCTCCATGAAAGACTTAGGAGGCAACCTATATTCTTGGGATTCGCATCTATAGAGATAGAGCGAAAAAAATAATTAGTTTATCCCAAAGTCTATACTTGGAAAAGGTGTTAAAGAGGTTTAACATGCTTGATTCCAAGAGAGGATTGTTACCAGTGAGACATGGTATCCACCTTTCTAAAGAGATGTCTCCAAAGACACACAAGAAAGAGATAAGATGGCCGGATTCCATATGCTTGGCTATTGGAAGTTTAATGTATGCAATGTTGTGTACTAGGCGGATATCGCATATCTTTATTAGTTTGACTAGCGGTATCAATCCAATCCAGTTTGGAACACTGGATAGTCGAAGAATATTCTTAAGTACTTAAGAAGAACTAAGGATTTATTCTTGATTTATGGAGGTGGAGACTTGCAATTGGATGGTTATCGATTCGATTTCCAATCAGATATCGATGATAGAAAGTCTACCTCTGGATATGTGTTCATTTGTAATGGAGGTGCGATCGATTGGAAGAGTTCCAAGCGAGCACATTGCAGATTCCACTCGAGGTGAGTATATTGTTGCATCGATCTTTGCAAAGAAGTCATTTGGATAAAGAAGTTCGTGGAGAACTTACGATAGTTCCTTCCATTGAGTCGTGGTTCCATTACAATGTGACAACAATGGAGCGATCATACTGAGCTAAGGAACTAAGGTCTCACCGAAATCCAAACACATAGAAAGGCGCTACCACATTATCGGAGAAATAGTTGGGCGGCGATGTAGCCATGCAAAAATAACATTAGTGAAAAATCCAATGATCCATTCACTAAGCTTTTGTCACAAGTTCGATAGGACCGACATCTTGAGAAGATGGGTCTAAGGTATTGTAATGAATGGCTCTAGTGCTAGTGGGAGATTGTTAGTAGTATGCCTAGAGCATATCATTTAGGATGTATCTTGTACATATTTTTATTAATAAAAGGCATTTCCACTTTTCCGTTTACATAATATATTTATGTGTAATAGAAAAGGTCCATTGATATTTTGTTAGAAATATTATTCTTAAGTTGTTAAGAATATGAGTGACAATATTTCTAGCACAAAGTATCATAAATAGGTTCACAATCGAGGATACTTCATAATAAGGACATGACTTATCGTAAAGATTGTATTCATGTTTGTTCCCAAGTTATTTATATGAGATATAAATAAGATGGAATGGTGAGTCTCATGCCATATAACAAACATGATAGGCACTTATAAATGATAAGTAGGCGAACGGTGACACTTATGACAAGCACATGGAGTTTACTCTTGTCAATGTTTTGTCATAAATCATATCGATGCATATAATCTTTAGACGAGATAGCACAGTTATCTTGTATATAGGTAGTTTGAGTTTGATCTTGCTTTCATACTTGTACTATGTATGGGTATATGGGCATGTGTTGGCTCCTGCTAGTTATATATGGAGGTAGGTGTTGATCAAGAAGGAATCTGTTCCTCTAAGTAAATAGAGATAAAATCCTATGTTCATTTAATTGTTCTTGATGTTTCAAGTTCTGGCCAGACAGATAGATTTATTCAAAAGAGTTTCGATGAGAAAATCTTTTAATCAAGAACTGGAATTAAAGAGAACATAATATTCATAGCAAATGGAGTTTGACATAAACCATGAATCCAAATTTGAGTTGGGATTTTGTAACAGAGAGATTCTAGTGCATGGTAACATATGATTATAGGTTCATTTAAGGTAAATCTTATTACTAATTGGGTGGCCATGGCATGCTAGGTGTTAACCATGGTCTATGAGGTTCATAAAATGATTTAGAGAAATCATTTATGGTAAGAAAGAGTTCGATGATATTAAGAGTTGATATCATGTCTCATTGCCAATTAGTGATGAGCCTAGTAAGTCACACACATACACAAGTTATCACCTATTTAAATATGATTTAATTAATTAATTAAAGAGTTTAATTGATTAATTAAATAGATTTGGTTTGCAATTAAATTGCAAAGTCCTAGCATGACTTGAAACCAAATCTAGATTATTGGATGTAGTATAAATTAAATTTATATTTAAAATGTTTAAATATGAATTTAATTGATGAGAAATTAATTAATAGAGATTAATTAATTAATTTATATTTGATATAAATTAATTAGAAGAAGAAAATAATTATTTTGGGTTAAGAACTCAAATTTATGACACGGGGGCATTTTGGTCATTTCACGATTGTGACACGTGGCACCATGAGATGGTGACACATGGAATAACACAGAAGCTTGCCAATTATTTATTTTAATCATGTAAGATGATTAAAATCAAGATTAAATATAGGTTTGACACTTGGCACAATGTGATTGGGTCACTTAAACCTAGAGCTAATCAAAAGGTGACATGTGGCTAGGGTTTAATGTGTTAACCTAGCTATTTAAGTGTGGTTATGAAAAGAAAACATAACCAGCAGCCTCTCCTCTCATATGTCACGCCACTTTGAGCCTCTCCAGCTATTTCTCTTCATCTCTCATCAATTCAAAGAGATTAGCCATCAATCTCTTGAATTAAGAACACTAGAAATTGTTTCTAGTGTCCTGTTTACATCTCTAATCTCTTAAAAGGCAGAACTTGAATTTCTAATTAATAGAAAAGGCTTTAGAAGCTGTTCAAGGGCTGCCATAGGTGTTCTTGGTGTGGACAAGCTAGAGGGACAACATCTGGTGTCCTGAAGACGAATCTCAAAGGCGCAGACATTGCGGCACATACAGAGGTTATTGTAATCGTTCTTGATTTAATCTAGGGTTCTAAAATTAATCTGATTAATTTTAAAATCTTAAATGGCAAATACAGATCCAAAAACATAGTAAAAGAGTTTTAATATGTTGTTTATCATTGAAATCAAATAGATAAAAATAAATCTTGCATGGTGCATGTGACCCTAGGTGAAAATTTTTGAATTCAATGATATAATCTTGTGTTTTTCACGCTTCCGTTCCTTCACCTCTCCCCATGTATTACCACATAACTGTACTGAGGGAGATCAAAATTTACTGTCTTTAGTCTACAGCCAATCATGACGTGATGCCTGGCTAACCAATCCATGCCCAAGATGATATCATAATCTCTGAAGGGCATTTCAATGAGATTAGACAGAAAAGTATGTCCTTGGATCACCAAAGGACAATCCCTATACATTCTATTAACCCTGACCTCTTATCCTAGCGGATTTGTTACTAGTACCTCAAAATCCATTTTCACACACGGAACAGCAATGCAATCAATGATGCTAGTACTCATATAGGAATGGGTAGAACCCGGATCAAATAATACAAACACATCTTGATTAAAAGTTGAGAAGGTACCAGCCACAATATCAGATGTCTCTGCCTCTTCTCTCTGTCTCATTGCGTAGACTCTGACTGGAGCACTGCCTTGCTCTGATTGATTCACTGTGCCTTTGGAACGATCAGGCTCCAACCACTAGAGAAATTGTCTGCTTTGGCCGTAAGCCTCACGGTTTTGTCCCATAGGTGGAATGGAGAACTTCCCAGGAGGTCACCCATCCTAGGATTTCTCTCAAGCGAGCACGCTTAACCCTAGAGTTCTTCCAACTCTCCAGGATATTCCACCAAAAGGCGCCTCTAGTGATTATTTCTCCCATTTTATATATCATTACTTTTTGTACCCAAGACCATCTCCATGCTTTGCCGATGTGGGATTTGCCTAAGGGACCTTTCTCGCCCCCTTTCGGGACTCAGTGTCCTCGCTGAGGTTTGCCCCAGCATCGCCCAAGAGGACATGCGAGCGGCTCTGATACCAATTGTAACGATCGGGCTCTAACCACTAGAGAAATTGTCTGCTTTAGCCATAAACCTCACGGTTTTGTCCCATAAGTGGAATGGAGAACTTCTCAGGAGGTCACCCATCCTAGGATTTCTCTCAAGCTAGCACGCTTAACCCTAGAGTTTTTCCAACTCTCCAGGCCATTCCACCAAAAGGAGCCTCTAGTGATTATTTCCCCCATTTTATATATCATTACTTTTTGTGCTCAAGACCATCTCCGTGCTTTGCTGATGTGGGATTTGCCTAAGGGACCTACTAAAACATGTCACACCCTACACCTCGTAAGATGTAACATGCTCCCATAGTACACCTAATGAATTACTGTACTTTGCCTACCGGTAACCCATTAAATATACTACAAGGGATTTTAAAACAATTTTCTTACTATTGATAAGTGGTGAGCATTTTCTAATAGGTATTAAAATCATTTATTCAAAGTTGAAACTAGTTAAAATTTTTGGCCCATTTTATTTTTCCGCAAATTTTATAAAAATTTCGGCAGAGTGCAGTTTGTATTTTGAGAAAACAGTTCTTCAAATTCCTATAAAAAGCACTTCCAATAATTTTTCTCAACAACTTCTTCAAAAGTTACAATCATCTCAATCAATTTCAACACATTTATCAACTTCCAAAATTCAAATTCACCATTTCCAATATCCAACAATTATCAAAATACTATTAATGAATTTCATTCACTAAGTTAAAATTCTCAACACAACAAAAATCATAAATCATAAAATAAATTTATTTCAAATCAATTTTGAATTGAAAAATAACAAAAGAGTTAGTTGTGTACAAACCTTAAACGAGTCACCTCTTGGCCTTGACTCGATTCCTCGGGTTCCTTCCCGGTATTCTTTTCACTGAAACACACAGTTTCACATTGTTTCAGTATCATAACTCATCATTAATCTAAAAATAAATTCAAATTCATTTATACCTAGCTTTAATATATTAACTTAATGTTCTTTAAATTTTGTGTTTCAGGGTTACTATTCACTACACTATTTAAGTCAATTTATTGACTTTCTAAGGCTTAATAGGCATGAGAATTCCAACTTCACCCACATACCACATTTTCGTCACTAAATTTGTTGGTTTTGGTTGTTTACTCAAATTCTAAGTCTTTTAGGCAAAATGGCAAATTTTCAGTTTTGGTGTCCTAAGTTGCACTGTTCCATTGGTTACTTTTCTGTTAGAATTTGGCAAAACTTCCTTCATAGAAAATGTTCCTTATTGTCTTAAGCTTATTCTCCTTTTTGAATCACTCCAATTGGAGTTTTTTAGCTCAAGTTATAGCCATTTGAGCCATGGCTACCGGATTGGACTTAACCCAGATTTTCTGGGCAAATTTTGGTTCTGGCAGTTTTAGGTCACCAAATTTGGGTGGCCAAATGACTTAGTTAATGGTATAATTTGGGTTTGTGTTCTTCATGAAAGTTTTAGGTCTATATCTCATCTGTCCACTGGTAAAATTTCAGATCATTTAAACCTGCCTAGCTCAAGTTATGGCCAAATGAACAAACACTATTCATTTGGTCAGTTTGTACAGGGCAGACTGAGAATTTTCGGATTTGGTCAATTTGTTTTCTAGGTTTTGGTCACTTTTTAGGCATGATTCCTAAATGAAAATTGTGTCATTTGGTGTCTATTTTCATTCCCAATTGGTCTCATACCAATTGGACTTGTAAATTTTCAGTTTTGGTCCCTCAAAGGGACCTTGGTCTTGCTGCCAGCAGCATGACCACATTGAATCCGAATTTAGTCTTAACTCTAATACTTCCAACACATTTAAATTGGTCACAATTGACCATTTCTCACTTCAAACTAGGTCAAAGACATCATTTACCAAATTCTCACACTTTTGTCTCTAAACCCTAAGTGTCCAAACCCTAGTTTACCAATTCTTTACATTTGATTGATTCAATGCCTATATACATGTTTCTTCATCTCAAACAAGATCACATATACTTTTAAATCTATCAAACTCATACATACACACATCAAACCCTAGTTGACCGAAATTTAGGTTTGGTCCTCCAACAATTAATTTCATTTCATTTTAAGTTTATTTCTAAGTTAATTAAGTTAAAAATGTAGAAATCAAACTAAGATTATCAAGTTTGCTTACTAACCTTTCTTAGAACTTCAAATCCTTCAAATCTCTATCTTTTGTTCTTCTTTCCTCTTTCAATCTTCTTCTTAGGTTGAGATAACAAGCTCTAATGAGGTGTTTATGGAAAATCTTAAGGTTAAGTGAGGGGATTTAAGCTTGAGTGTAAGCTTTAATAGAAGTTTAAAAATGGAGATATGAGGGAGAGAGTGAGGGCGGTAAGGGATAAGGAAGAAGAAGACTTTTCTTTATTTTTTTTTCTTTTCTTTTCCTTTCTTTTTTTATGTCTTAGGAAGACCGAAATATCTAATTAATTGAATTTATTAATTATACTATTTATGGCATCATACATGATGTTATGCATGATTTCATCTCCCTTCACTTTTTCATTTTCCTTTCTTTTAAAAAATTTTTCTATTAGTTCTTTAATTTAATTCTTGATTCCGAAATTTTCTTTTCTCCGATTTTATTTGACAGTTAGGTCAGAAGTCAGCTCTCGGGGTCAATTGCCAAATTGCCCCTCGTCGGTTCAACCCGATTTGCAAATAATTTAATATTTCTTCCGGCTCCCTGACCTAATTATTTGACTGACTTAACAATTCTTTTTCACGATTTTCTCTTTTCCACTGTGTTCGTAATAGTTCTAAGGACCGCGCCGTCACATTTTACAGTTCGAAATTTGAGTTTAAATCGACTTCGCAGTCTTTCCCAAGAAGGTCACCCATCGCTGTGACTCTCGGCTCGTTTAACTTCTTATGTTCTGTTTTTCTTATTTATACTTAACTAATTGACAATTACTAATTATTTGTGTTTATGGCTTATCTAGTTATCTTAAGTGTGATTTTAATGCCCTTAATTATCCGAACCGACTCCGGTCACTGGAACAGTAACATATACCAGGCTACGCAAATAGGGGTGTTCTGACCTTGGTCGTCTTTGGACTACCTCGGTTGCCTACTGGACTACCTCTACCTCTGCCTCTACCTCTGCTTGGTGGTTGTGAACCTCTGGTGGCAGGATTCTGAAATGACCCTTCTGCAGTAGTAGGAGGTGGCCTAACTCTACGGGCACTAATGCAGTCCTTGGCAAAGTGTCCCGTGCCTCCATAGTTATAATAGGCTCCTGTGGCCTTATAGCATACCCCACCATGGTTTCTATCACAAGTTTCACATTGGCGGGGAGGGTCAGAACTTTTGGTAGTCTGCTGACCAGATGAAGGAGGTTTCTGTCCTGAATATCTTCCCCTACTGGACTTCTTACCACCTCTGCTGTGTCCTCCAAAGTTCTTCCTCTTCCCAGTAGGACCATTGGAACTCTGATCTACTGACTTCTCCTCTTTCTCTTTTTCTGTCTTCTCTGATTTCTTTTTCTTTGGGGCTGCTTCTGACTCAATTCTCTCTAATTCAAGTGCTTGAGAAATAAGCTCAGAGAAGTTAGTTTGTTTGAATCCGACCACTTGTAATTTGATACTAGGCTTCAAGCCGGTTTCAAACCTTTTACATCTTTCCCTGCTGGTAGAAAGGAGACTCCCTGCATAGTGGCTCAGGCAGGAAAATTCTCTTTTATATTCTGCCACTGACTTACTTCCCTGTTTCAGACCTAAGAATTCCTATAACTTCTGGTCCACATAGGCATCTGGGACATATTTTTGTCTGAACTCCCACAGAAAGTTATCCCAGGTTAGTACTGGAGGTTCCACCAAACTATGGGGAATGGTTTTCCACTAGTCATATGTATCCCCCTGTAGTAGTGACACTGAATACTCAAATTTCAGCTCTTCTGTGCAGTGCAGTTTCTTGAACACCCTATCCATTCTCACCAACCATTGTTCTGCCTCTAGTGGATCTACTGTCCCTTTGAACTCAGTAGCCCCATATTTAATTAGCTTGTCATACTGCCTAGCTGAAGACTGTGGTTGTACCACTAGTGTCTGTAGTGGGGCTTGAGTAGGCATGTTACCAGCCATCTATTGGAACATTACAGCCATCTGCTGAGCAAACTGGGTAGGAAACTATAGTACTGAGAGGACTGGTGCGGCTGATCCACTCACATTATAAAGGGCTGGGGCTTCCCCTTGTACCTCAGCCTCTATTGATTGATCGACTGAATGGTCCCCTTCTTCCATAGTCAATTAGAGGATATTATACCTCCTGAACAAATAACACAAGGAGATTTCCTCCCGTTAGTGCATATTTATAATGTAATGTACTGTATGTATCAAACAGTGACATTGAGCAGTTGTACTATGAAGAAAGAATATTCAAATTACAGGTGAAAACAGAATTTAAAAACTAGTTCTGATACCACTAAAACATATCACACCCTGCCCCTCTGTAAGGCATGGCATGATCCCATAGTATACCTAATAAATTACCAAACTTCGCCTACTGATAACTCATTAAATATACTACAAGGGATTTTAAATCTTTTCTTATTTCTTTTTACAGTGGTGAGCACTTTTGACAGGTGTTAAAAAATTTTTTACTGGAGTGAAGCCAAATAACAAATCTGAGTAGCAATAATTTTTGTAAAAATTTTGGCATAGTGCTATATGTATTTTGAATAAAACAGTTCTTCAAAAATATGTAAAAAAAACACTTCCAATAAATTTGTTCAATCCCCAAACTCCAATAACAGTTCAACACAATAAATTTCAATAAATCACACACACATCTTAATCATAATTCCATAGTCCAATTCATCCCAAAAGCCGATGGCTAATGAGAAATATCATAGCTAGCTAGCAATTATATGAGTACTCATCCTATTCGTCCTCAACTGGCACACACCTTAACACTTTAGCCAGAGAGGGAATTCAAAGCCAATTCGTCCCACTAGACAAGCAAGTGAGGAATTCAATCAAATATACATAATAGCTATGGTTTCAAATCATTTGCAATATTTTTCAAGTAATAAGAATCCATCAAATTTCCATTCAAACAATTTTTCACAATTTAAAACAATAACATACAAATTGTCATAATTTATTTCAATTGAAAATTCAAAAGAAATAACTGTTGTGTACAAACCTCTGAAGAGTAACCTCTTGGCCCTGGCTCAGTACTTCCTTCCCCTTTCCTGCGTCTTTGCTAACTAAAACACATAATTTGAAGTATTTCAGTACTCATTTAAATTGTCTTTAAAAATAAGGTTCAATAATTAATTTATTTAATTCTATTGTTTTCCTTAGTCAACCTATAATATTGACCCTTGATGCACTCTAGGTGAATTAGGTTTAACGTTACCAATATGTCACATTTTGCATTTCAATATGCTACCAATATAGTGCAATTTACCATTTTTACAAGTTGGCATTCATTGCCAAATTATTTCAAGCATCATTGTATGTAAATGTCAAGTTCTCAAGTTTTGTGTGCTAAATTGGTCTAGCTTAAAGTCCTATTTCTCTTGGTTTTTAGCTTCTAGTCAAAGAAGCAAAATTTTAGCTCTATGTCTTATTGCACTCGGGGCAAAATTTCTGGTCATTCTGAGTTGTATAGATCAAGATATGGCCAATTTACTAAAACTGGACAGGTTGCACCTTTAGTGCAAAAATTTGGTCAGTTTTAGGTCACTTTTAGTTCTGGCAATTTTAGTACCCGAATTTGTGCAAGCTATTTGACTTGCTTATGGTCATTTCTAGATTTTAGTGTCTTCATAAGAGTTGTAGCTCTATTTCTACTCTATTCATGGTAAAAACTTTCAGGTCATTTGGACCTGTTTTGAGTGAGTTATGGCCAAAACACTAACTGCTGCCCAAATGGTCAATTTTTAGGCTTTCAAGTCACTAATCCGTAATTTTTAAGGTTAGTTTCTAGGCAGAATTTTGGCAATATTTCTACATGAAAGTTGGCCTATTTGGTGTCTAGTTTCACCCCCCATTGGCCTCATACCAATTGGGTTCACAATTTTGCACTTATAACCTAATTTAGGTACTGCCAACAACACACAACCTGCACAAGACAATTACACTTCCAATTTGACATTCCTTCTCCTCCTCGTGACTTCATTATTCATTCATAGTACTTCTACAAAAACTAAACACAATTCCAACAAGCATATTGGGCAAAACACTCAAGTGCTCAATGCACACAATTCACCATTCAAGTTCAACATTCACTTCCACGAAAATTCAACATATCTCAATATCAATATTACACATATACTTCCATATACTCATACCTCAATATCAATTACACATGCTGCCCATAATTTAACATTATCATATTTCATTAATAAACTTCATATTCACACACACAAATTCATGATATTATGGGCTGCCAAACATGACAGTTTGCCAAAGCATCAAGGTCCCATTTCAAACCCTTAATTCAAGCACTAACATGCACATCCTTGAATATTAACTTACTACATCTTCCATTTGAGTTAATCAACCTTAATTTCTATCCATTAGAGGTAAGAAAAACTCACACACTACAAACCTTCATGGCTGCCAAAAATGGCTCAATTCCAATACTCAATAATTCATCAAATTTTCTTCACCAAACAACATCCCTTAACTCAAGCATCACTTTTACTAAAGGAAGGAAGAGAATTGGACACTTACCACTTTTGGAGCTTGTTAAAACTTCACTAAATCTCTTCCTTTTTATTCCCTATAATCTGCCCAAAAGGTGTGGACCAACTTTAGTGAAGGAGCTTGAGAAAACTATGGCTTATTCATGGTGGATATGAAGCTTTTGCTTGGGACGTTAATGGTGGTTTTGGGAGGAAATGGGATTCGGCCAAAGTGAATTATAAGGAAGAATAAGATGTTATGGGATTACACATGTCCATTTAGTTGTTTAAATACTCCCCTAGTGGTCATTTCATTTCATTGCTATTATTTTTCCTTTGTTTTTCTTTTATTTTCCTTTCTTGTATTTCATTATTTTATGTCTCGTCACTAACATTTAAATATAGTTCTAAGCATCCTAGCTGTCCGAACAGACACTGGTCACCGGAACAGTAGAATGCACTACCGAACATAGGGGTGTTACAAGAATTGAGAACTAATTCAAATAATTGAACCAGGGTTCTAGAAGCAATAAAATGCTATTGGAGAAACGGATCAGACCGGTAAGGGCCAAAATGGTTAATTCACCCTTAGAGGTGATTTTTGGCCTAAATGTCCAATAAAATGTAGGAAATTAAAATATTGAAAACCAGATTAAAATTGAAGAGGTGAAAGAAAAAGAAATGAAAATTCAAAAAGAAAAAAAATATGACATTATAGATGACACATGCATGATACAATAAATTTTAATTTTTAAAATTTAAAATTTTGGGGATAAATGTAACATAAAAAGACAATTTAAAAAAATAAATTATTTTTACGTTCTTCCACCTTGTGGCCGCTCCTCTCTCTCACTTCTCTCTCTTATCTCTTTCATCACCTCCATTAAAACTCACTTGTAAGCTTTTCTAAACCCTAATTCTTGCGATGAATTCCGTAAATCCCTTAATTAAAACTTGTGTTTGAGCTTTGGTAAGAAGATTTGAGCAAAAAGAAAGAAGACATTTGAAGAAGTGATGCTTTGGGAATCCTACCAAAGAAGTTAATAGTAACTTTCCATTTCTCTCTTTATAATTATGATTAGGTACTTTAATTAAGTTAGAAATTACTGAAAATGAAACAAAAATGCCATGTTATGAAACCTTTGGAGTTTCGGCCAGCTTAAGTATGCATAGAGTTTGCTAGAATTTGTTGGAATCAAAGGTGTATTTAAGCTTAATTGAGTATGTAAATGTGTTTTACATACTTTGATTTCATGGATTGTGCTAATTGGTGAATTAGGATTCTTGACAATTAGAAATTTGAAGGTTTAGTGAAATGATGCCAATTGACCTAATTGAGGCTTAAATTGGTCAATTGGTGTGATTTAGAGTGTGATGGAATGATTGAAATTAGAATTGAGTTGTGAATGGTAATGTCCAATTCTAGACAGCCTGACCATGGTCCACTTAAATGGCTATAATTGAAATTCTAATGCTCCAATTGGTGTGAGACCAATTGGAGATGAAAATAAGACCCAAAGCAACAATTTTTATGGAGAAATCATGCCCTAAAACTGACCACAAGTTGGTGAAAAATTGGGTTGAATCCGGATTAGGTGCCCTGCCATTGTACATAATTGATCATATGAACAGTACTTGTTCAATTGGTCCTAACTTGGTGTAGAAAGGTCCAAATGACCTGATTTTTATACCAATGGAAAGCTTAGACATAGTACAACAACTTTTATGAAGAATACAAACCCAATTATGACCATAACCAAGTCAAAATTGCCAACCAAACTTAGGTCTCTAAATCTGCCAGAACACTAATTGTCCAGGATTTCTGGATTTTTGATCAATCCAACCAGCCTTAGAAAAAGAGGCTAGACTTGAGCTACAAAACTCCAAATGGAGTGATTCAAAAAGGGAATTAAATCTAGGACAGTAAGGAACATTTTTTATAAAGGAAAGTTGGCCAAATTTCCACTGTAGAAGGTCCAATGGAACAGTAGATTCAAGTGACCCAAAACTAAAATTTTGGAATTTTACATAGGGAGTTTGGAATTTCAATTGGCAGTCAATGCCAACATAATTGTAATCCAAAATTTGGTATGTGGGTGCAATTAAAACTAGTATACCTATTAAGTATAAGAAAGTCAATATTTTACCCAATTGGTTAAATGAATAGTAACCTCCATAACCAAGAATATAAAGAGCTCTACTTATAAGACCTTATAAGTGACTTTAAAATGCAAAATGCAATTACTAGAATTATGATTAGACATAATTTGGATAAATATTGAAACACCTTAATTTTGTGTTTCAGTGGAGAAAGGGCCTTCCGAGGAAGGAAATCTGTCACACCTTATCCCTCTATAAGGCATAACATGATCCCATAGAATACCTAATGAACTACTAAACTTCACCTACCGATAACTCATTAAGTACCCTACAAGGAATTTTAAAACAATTTTCTTACTTTTATAAGTGGTGAACATTTTCTAATAGGTATTAAGACATTTAATTAGAGTTTAAAAACTAGTTAAGATTTTTGTCCCATTTTATTTTTTCGCAAATTTTATAAAAATTTCGGCAGAGTGCCGTTTGTATTTTGAGAAAATAGTTCCTCAAATACCTGTAAAAAGCACTTCCAAAGATTTATCTCAATAACTTCATCAATTCCATAACCATCCCAACCAATTTCAACATCATTTCTCCATTTCCAAAATTCAACAATCATCAAAATGCTATTAATCAATTTTATTCAAATTAAGACAAAATACTTCCATTCATATTTCATTAAAGATAAAACAATTTATATATATCATTCCAAAAATTTACATTAGGAAAAATCCAAACCAAAATTTATTACAAGCTTTATACAACTTTATACAACTTTATATAACTGCTCATAACCAATTTTACATGTCCATACAGTTACATACATTTACATACATCAAAATAATTTTTACAATCAGGGTATAAAATATACCCAATAGACTTCAGAGTAGGTAGTTCCTCAATCCTCAACAGCTCACTCTGCTGCTCCTCTAGTCTCAATACTTGCAACAGCAATAACAGCCATTGTTGAGTACTAGGACTCAGTGGTGCACAACATACTAAAGTAATCTTTATGCGGAATTTAAAACATATTTATTCAAAAATTAAACTGAACATGCGATATAAATTCAAAACATGATTTATAAGATTTTAATCCAAACCATTGCATTTCAAAAGTCTCAAAACAAATTTCATAAAAACACACAGTTATATCATGCCATTCAAAACAATAATCATCTCAATAGCCAGAGGCTTATGAGAAGTCACATTACAAGGCTAGCTAGCTCAAATATATGGGAACCCATTCTTTTTCTTCTTCTACTGGCATATACCTCAACACTTTAGCCAAAGAAGGAATCAAAATTTAAAACTGATTTTCCCCACTAGTCATGCTAGTGAGGTATTCAAATATATGGTCATGACACTGTGGTTTCAAAACTATCTTAACAATTTACTAAACATTTGATGCCATTTCAAATATATACAATTAAACTTTCAAAAATTTAAATTAAAAGAATAATAAACATTTTAAGATAATGATATCACAATTCAATATTTCAATTCATTCAAAACAATGTGCAGAAGAAAATTTACAGAAATTCTATGTTGTGCACAAACCTTATACGAGTCGCCTCTTGGCCTTGACCCGACACCTCGGGTTCTTTCTCGGTATTCTTTTTCACTGAAACATACAGTTTCACAGTGTTTCAGTATCACAACTTATCATAATTCCAAAAATAAATTCAAATCTACTTATATCTAGCTTTAACATGCTAAAATTGGCATTCTTTAAAATTTATATTTCGGGGTTACTATTCACTATACTATTTAAGTTAATTTATTGACTTTCTAATGCTTAATAGGTACGGGAATTCCAATTTCACTCACATAACACATTTTGGTTACTAAATTTGTTGGTTTTGGTTGTTTACTCAAATTTTAAGTCTTTTAGGTAAATTTGTAAATTTTCAGTTTTGATGTCTTATGTTGCACTATTCCATTGGTCATGTTGCTATTATAATTTGGCTAAGTTTTCTTCATAGAAACTGTTCCTTATTGTCTTAACTTTATTTTCCTTTTTGAATCACTCCATTTAGAGTTTTGTAGCTCAAGTTATAGCCATTTGAACATGGATGCCAAATTGGACTTACCCAGATTTTCTGGGTACCAAATTGGTTCTAGCAGTTTTAGGTCACCAACTTTGGGTGGCTAAATGACTTGGTTAAGGGCATAATTTGTGTTTGTATTCTTCATGAAAGTTTTAGGTCTATATCTTAGATTTCTACTGATAAAATTTCAGGTCATTTAGACCTGCCTAGCCCAAGTTATGGCCAAATGAACAAGTTCATTTGGACATTTTTGTAAAGGGCAGAACACTAAATTCCGGATTTGGCCTATTTGTTCACTATGCTATGGTCACTTTTTGGGCATAATTCCTAAATGACAAATGTGCCATTTTGTGTCTAGTTTCAATCCCAATCAGCCTCACACCAACTGGGTTGGTAAATTTTTAGTTTTGGTCCCTGAAAGAGACCTTGGTCATGCTGCCAGAAAACTGACCACATCCAATCCGAATTTCCATTCAATTCCTACAATTGGTCACAAATGACCATTTTTCAGCTCAAACAAGGTCAAACACACCATTTCACCAATTCTCCAATTTTTGTCTTCCAAAACCCTAGGTTCAAACCCTAATTCACCAATTTATTATATTTAATTGATTCCAAGCATACCAACATCACTTCACCACTCATACAAGCTTACTAACATATTTAATTCAACCAAATTCATACATTCCACAAACCCTAGCTGGCCGAAATCCATACCTAGTCCTCCAACACTTATTTTCATTTCATTTTAAGCATATTTCTAAGTTCATTAAGCTACAAATACAATAATTAAACTAAAAGTTTGAAGTTTGAATTACTAACCTTGAATGCAGAATATTCTTTCCCTTCAAACCTCTTCCTTTCTTCTTTCTTTCTTCTTCAATCTCCTCTTTTAGTTGCCAAAAGAAACTCTAATCATGGTGAGTAATTTTTCTATGGTGGGATTTGTTGTTTTCAAGCTCACAAAAGGAGCTTCAATGGAGGATTATGGGTGAGGGATGGAGAACGGCTTGTTGATGAAGATGAAGACCTTTTTGTTTTTTTTTTTTCTTTTTTCTTTTATGAATTTTTAATCTTATGGAAGACCACAATTAATCTAAATTTAATTTTTTTATTACAATGTTTATTGCATCATGCATGATGTTATGCATGATGTCATCACTCTTCATTTTTCCTTTTTATTTATTTTTTTATTTATTTTTTCATTAGTTCTTTAATTTAATTTCTGACTCTAAAATTTTCTTTTCTCCAATTTTATTTGATAGTTAGGTCAGGAGTCAGGTCTAGGAGTCAATTGACCAAATTACCCCTCGCCGATTCGATCCGGTTTGCAAATAATTCAATATTTCTTTCGGATCCCTGGCCTAATTATTTGACTGGTTTAATAATTCTTTTTCATGATTTTCTATTTTTCACTGTGTTTGCAATAGTCCTAAGGACCGTAGCGTCACATTTTACGGTTCAAAATTTGAGTTTAAATCGACTTCTCAATCCTTCCTGAGAAGGTCACCCCTCGCTGTGACTCTCAGCTCATTTAACTTATTATGTTTTGTTTTTCTTATTTATACTTAACTAATTGACAATTACTAATTATTTGTATTTAGGGCTTATCTAGTTGTCTTAGATGTGGTTCTAATCCCCTTAATTATTCGGACCGACACCAGTCACCAGAATAGTGAAATATACCAGGCTATGCAAATAGGGGTATTACAAAATCGATGGGATTGACGTAAGGAAAAGCTAATTTACAAGGTTTGTGCACAATAATTTTTCACTTTTGGTTTGCTATTAGAAAATTTATTTGAATATATTTTGGAACAATTTATACTTATTATAGCTTTAAGAAATGTTGTGTTGCCTACTTTGTAAATAGAAATTTGAAATGAAAATTGCTTAGTGTTTGCATGACATGTTTGAATAATATGATTTTAAAATTGGTTTTTGATTCACACTTAGCATGATAGTATCATTGTATTCCTTCTTCATTTATGGGATTGAGATATACTATGTTCCTCCTCTCATCGACTTGGTTTGAGGTTGAGATTGGATGAGTACTCATATAACTAGTTCGCCCACCTCCCTCATTGATTTCGATTAGTGGGGTTGAGATTGCTTTGTCATGGTGTACAACACAGCATTGATTGGAAATTTTGTGTCATGAGCTAAGTTGTGTATTGATTGGCAACACTATGATTTATAAATTATTTTGATAAAATGGTATTATAAAAGTTAACATCAATTTCATGAAATGTGGTTGTGAAAGGGTTTAAATATGTGTTTATTGATGTATGGTTTGATGTTTAATATCTTTAAATTTTATTATGTACCACTTGAGTAAAAGTTACTCAAATGATGGCTTTATTTGCTATCGCGGATAGAGGGAAAGGACAAAGCAAAGCAGAGTGAGTTGCTAAAAGAGTGATGGAGGAAGCCAGTTTGAGGATTTTTGTATGAGTATAGTGTTATACCCTTAAAATTTAGTTTGATGTAAATATTTTTGTTCATATGTATCTTTTGTACTAGTTAGTGGATTTATACAATATAATTTGTAATGATATTATTTTTTATTCTTTTACACGTAAATTAAGACTTTTGTGTTTATATGTGAATATATTAAATAAAATTGATGTTTATTTTTTTAAATGTATTGAATTAAGTATTGATGGATGTGAAAATGAATTGAGATTGTGATGGTCAGAGTTATTGAAGTTGAGATTGAGCACAATAATTTTTCACTTTTGGTTTGCTATTAGAAAATTTATTTGAATATATTTTGGAACAATTTATACTTATTATAGCTTTAAGAAATGTTGTGTTGCCTACTTTGTAAATAGAAATTTGAAATGAAAATTGCTTAGTGTTTGCATGACATGTTTGAATAATATGATTTTAAAATTGGTTTTTGATTCACACTTAGCATGATAGTATCATTGTATTCCTTCTTCATTTATGGGATTGAGATATACTATGTTCCTCCCTCTCTGACTTGCCAGTTTGAGGTTGAGATTGGATGAGTACTCATATAGCTAGCTAGCCACCTCCCTCATTGATTTCGATTAGTGGGGTTGAGATTGCTTTGTCATGGTGTACAACACAGCATTGATTGGAAATTTTGTGTCATGAGCTAAGTTGTGTATTGATTGGCAACACTATGATTTATAAATTATTTTGATAGATGGTAAGTATAAAGTTATCAATTTGCAGAATATGGTTGTGAAAGGAGTTTAATATATATGTTTATTAGTGTGTAGTTTGATATTGACCATCTTCTAAATTTTATTATGCACTGCTTTGAGTAAAGCATTCACTGGCGATGGCTCTTGCTATGTCACAGATAGGGGAAAGGAACAATGGCAAACAGAGTGAGTTGCTCTTTTAAGTGATAGGAGAGAACCTGTTTGAGGATTTTTGTATGAAGTGTATTATTTATACCCTTAAAATTTAGTTTGATATATTTTTGTTCATATGTCTTTTGTACTAGTTGAGAAAGTTATACATCTGTTGTAATCTGTAATGATATTGCTTTTATTCTTTTATTAAATTAATTCAGACTCTTTGTATTTTATATTATGAATATATTAAGCCAAAATTGATGTTTACTTTTTAAATTGTTGAGATTATTATTGATTGGATATTGAAAAATGAATCTGAGATTTGTGTTGAATTGAGGATTATTAAGTTGAGGATTGAGAAATTTGTAGTGAGTGCCTTTCTTTCGAGTTTTGAAGAAGCTATTTTCTCAAATTACTGACAAGAGATTCTCTACCAAAATTTTTTATAAAATTGCAAAAAAATGAAATTGACTAAAATTCTCACTTATAATTTAAACTCCAATTAAAGGCTTTTAAATAATGCTTTAATATTATTCATCATTTAAAAATGAATTGAAATTGTCTCAAAATCCCTATGTAGTATATTTAATGGATTATCGGTAGCGAGAAGGATTCGATAATTAATTAGGTATACTATGGGATCATCATGTTATACCTTTACGGGCATGGTAAAGGGTGTGACAAGTTAATATGTCATAGCATGTCTCTTTTTTTTTTTTTTTTTTTTTTTTTTTTTTGCTATTGATGCTTTCTTTATAATGGATGAAGCATGATTGTAACTTAGCGCCAAGTAGGTTTGCTTATGATAATATTTGTGTACCATACATTTCTGAACCTTCCTCTATTAGTGTATATATCAAATTAACAACATGCTTCCAAGAGTATCCTAACAATTCCACATTTTATAAATATATATACCATAATGTCAAATCCATAACATTTGTGGTATCATAGAAATCCACTTCATGCCTTTTCTCACTTGCAGGAGTGCAGAAGCAATCCATTACATATGTTTTCTTTCCATATGGCTTGACTCACCTTTATACAACACATATAACAATTATATGAAATTTAAAAAATATGAAAAAAGAAATTAAAAAAAATATATTGCAAATATATTTACTAACTTCAATTACTAAACTTTTTAAGTCTCTAACCTTTGTCTCTTTGCCAAAGGATTTCCCCACACAGTAAAATGACTTTAAAATTTGTGGCCTTTTTTTATTGCAGTGTTACTGCCATAATATACTTTGCCTCCAACTCTAGACAATTTGAATGGATTTTTGGTTCTTTAGCTTAACCCTAATTGATTTACATTTCTTAGAGTTTGCTTGCTAGCTTTCTTATTATAAGCTGGAGTTGTATGTCAAGCATGTCTTTTTTTTTTTTTGCCATTGATGCTTTGCATTAGTAATGGATGGAAAGCACATGATTATGTATAACCGCCAAGTATGTTTGCTTATGATAATGCATGTGTATGTACATTTCAAGCTTCTCCTATTAGTGTATATAGTACAACATGCTTACAAGTAGTTTGCTATAGTTTGACAACCCTCGCAAGTGCAGTTGTTAATAAGTAATAAAGTAATGAGTATAGTATTATTCCCATGAGGACAATGTTAGTACCCAAACTATAGTAAATGGCTTTAATTATCTAGATGAGAGTCGAGTTATGAAATAGTAATTAAATCCAAATCAAAGAAATAAAATCTAAACACTAATACTCTAATTTGAATATCAATTTGATAAAAATATTCTAGAGCTAGGGTTCACACTTAATTAATTTTGGAATAAATCAATTCATTCCATAATTGGAAGATTATTACTTTGAGAGAAAATTAATCCTAAGATTATCTGGGAAGTCCTCTCTCAAGCGCACTCAAGGTGTATTTTAGTTAACCTAAACCCTATTTTCATGGCGATTAAATTAATTAAAACTCATTCTACATTCTTTGATTTTAATTATTAGATCCACATAAAATTTTAGCCTATCTCTAAATCAAGAATCCTAAGTTCAAATCTTGAGTTTTCTAATATTAATTTTCACTTATTATCATTTAATTAATATCTAGGGAATTAATACTTAAATAAGTACTTCAACATATAGCATGTATTAAGGTATAGTCATGAAAGTTATGAATTCAAAGAACAAAATACACAATATACTAAATAAAATTCAAACTGGATCCATAATTAAATTGAGAGTGCTTAAGCATTTCTAACCCTAGAATAAAGAAACTACTCACCACATAGTGAGTTTTATAATCAAAAGTTTCTAAAATAAAGAAAAGGCATGAGAATAAATAGAATAAAAGAATCCAAATGGAGAATTATAGCCTTGAATTTTTGGAACTTCAGCTAAAAATCCCTTCTAGCAATCTTATAGATCTTGTTTCTCTGTTGCCTTTCCTGAAGTTAATTCACTCTTGAATATAAATTGGTTCTCTCTTTTAATTAAAATTGACTTCTTGTATTTATATCTGATGAAAAACCCTTGTTTCAAAGTCTAAATAGGCTTAGAAGTCCTTTGGAACAGGTGAGAAGAGTGAGAAGGAAAAAGACAAATTACAAATCTATCAGGAGCCATCACACGGGGCTGTGTAAGGTTGCATGGGGCTATGTAATGTTACATGGGGTATCCCATGTAACTCTCTGGACCTTGAATTTTTTGCAGTTTCTGGAGTTGTACACTTGTTTTCTGATTTATAACCCCACAAGTGCAGTTGTGAATAAATGTCTGATAGTGAGTAGAGTATCATTTTCACGAGGGCGATGTTGAGTAACAAACTATAATGATTTTAATTATCTAGATGATCGAATTGTGGAGATATAGTAATTAAAAGAAATAAAATCTAAAAAAACTAACTAAACTAAAATACTAATGGATGATAATATTCCAAAGTTAAGGGTTCACACTTCAATCTTATTATAGACTTAACCTTACCTATTTAATAAATTGAGAATTGTTATTTTGATGGAAATTAATCCTAAAATATCTTAAGTCCTCTCTCAAGGCACCTAAGATGTATTTTAATTAATCTGAATCCTACTTTCATGGTGATTAATCTTAATTAAAACCTTTTAAGCTCTTTGATTAATTGTGGAACTTCACAAAGGATTTTAGCCTATCTCTAGGTCAGAATTGCTAGGCTCAAAATCCTGATTTTCAATACTAATCTTCACCTTTCAGTTCTTCAATTGATATCTTATATCATGACTAAGCGAGTACTAACACATAACATGCATTAAAAACACAAAATATTGAATCAAAGAATAAAACTCTAATCCATTAAATAAATTTAGTATATATCCATAATAGAAATTAATAGTGCTACTCTCCTAATCCTAGATTAAACAAACTATTCACTCATGGTGAGTTTAATAAGCATAATGAAATTAGAATAAAAGAACATAAAACAATCTAAAGAAATAAAATAAAAAAACCTAGAACAAAGATTTGTAGCCTTGAACTTTTGGAACTTCAGCTGAGAGTCATTCTCCTTGAGCTTGATGCAGATTCTCTTCAAATTGTTTAGAAAACCTAGGGTTTGAAAGTAAAGTGAACTCTCTTCCAAACTGCCCCTACCTATTTTGGTCTTCTAGTATTTATATTAGGTACCTAAAAGTTGTACCACCCCGAACCTCTGAGCTCTGAATAGTACCATTTTTGGTCTGTGACTTGTATTATTCAAAGACAACTTGAGGACTAAAAATGAAATGAAAAATTATTGAGATAGACAAAATAAAAATTCAAGTGACCCAAAAATATAAGGACTCACTGGGTATATTAAAAAAGAGGAACTATGACCCGATGAGTGGCATTTTGATCAATTCATCTCAAGAGTTGACTTTTGACTAAAATGTTAATTAAATTAAATGATACTAATGAATTAAATTATGGGGTAAAATTTAAAGAAAAATTCAAGTAAAAATATGTAAGGGGAAATTTAAGAAATGAAAACTTAAATTTTCATTTTCATTATGACAAAATAAAAATTAATAACTTATGGACTTTTGATAATTAAACTTAATTATTTAATTAAAAAGGAATAAATAAGTATAAAAGAAGATAAAGTCTCCTTCTTTCCCCTTTTTGTTGCCGCCACCCCTTCCCTCTCCCTCTCTTTCTTTTGCTCTTCTTCTCCTATCTTCTTCCATCATTGCTTTACCTTCCAAGTTCTTGATTCCCTTGAATTCCCTTCATAAATCCCATAACTCATTAAAAGAAAACAAAAAAAAAAAAAACTTTGATTGACATATTAGAGCAAGTAGAACAAGAGAAATTGGAAGAAAATAGAAGTTCGAAAGAAATCAATAAGAGGTAATTTTCTTTTCTTGCTTGATTAGTTACACAAACTTTAAATCAAGTTAGATTGTGATAAAATTTCATGAAAAATTGAAAAGAACCACACATGGAACCTAAACTAGGGTTTTGGTCAATTTGGAAAAAATTAAGGTTTGATATATTTTAATGTAATTGATGATGAAATCAAGCTTAGTTGAAGTAATATGCATGATTGAGGTAGTGTAATTGCATGAGAAATTCATAAATTGAATTATGGAAGATTAGGGTTCATGGGGAAATTAGGGCTTTTGTGCTAAGGAGTGAAATTGATATGGGCAATGCTAAATTATGACTAATTAGCATGAATTGAATGTGGGTTGATGTTAGTTGGTGGAAGGAATTAATGGAATGGCATAGATTAGGGAAAATTGCAAACTTGGGTGTTGGAAAAATTTGGGTTTTTGTGTTAGGAAGTGTTATGGATGTATTAATGCTAAATTATTGTCATTTGGGGTGAATTAAATGTGAATTGAGGTTGGTTAGTGGAAGTAATTGAAGAAATGAAAATTTAACCTTAGGATAGAATTTTTTACACTGAATTTAGTGTGTTTGGCGCCATAGCAGGCTACACAACTCCAATTGGTGTGAAACTAATTGGAAATGAAACTTAAGACACAGGGCTAGAATTGTTGTGAAGATACCCTTCCTTGAAAATGACCTTAAGCTACCCGAAATGAGCCTTGAAATTGGAGAAAAAATTCTGGAACCTACAGAATTAAGCATGTGAATAGTAATTTTTGCATGGCCATAACTCTCTCCAGAAAACTCCGATTTAGGCAATTCTTGAACCAATGGAAAATTAAAACATAGTAGAACATTTCATATGAAGAACTAAAGGCCAAATTATGGACTTAACCCAATCAAATTGCTAAGCAAAGTTGAGTCACCAAATCTGCCAAAAATCTGGAAATTTGCAAATTGATCATATGAACAGTAAATTTTGCAAGGCTATAACTCTCTCTATAAAACTCCAATTTAGGTGATTCTTAAACTGATAGAAACTTAAAACATAGTAGAACATTTTTTATGAGGGACTTGAAGCCTAATTATAAACTTAACCCAACTAAATTGCTGAGCAAATTTGAGTTGATAAATCTGCTAGAGCAATAAATGGTAACGTAAATAGTAAGCTTTAAATAGCCATAACTCTCTTTAGAAAGCTTCGATTTGGGTGATTCTTGAATCGATGGAAACTTAAAACATAAAATAACATTTCATATGTGGAACTCGGAGCCAAATTATGAACATAACCTGATCAAATTGTTGGCCAAAGTTGAGTCACCAAAGCTGCCAGAAGTAGCCCCACGTGAATAGTAAAATACATTGGACTATAACTTTGGCTACACAACTCCAAATGAGGTGATTCAAAAAGGAAAATAAAGATGAGACCTAGAAGGAAAATGTTCATGAAGAACACCTCACTAAATTATGATTGAAACTAGGTAAAAGTTGAGTTCAAAGATTGGGGCACCAAGCTGTCCAAAATCAAAACTCCTTAAAATTTACAAAGCTAACTTGGGATGCATTAGACACTCATGTAATGAGTATTTAGCAGCAATTGAGATGAGTATTAAGGCATTCTATTTGTGTGTTTTCAGTAGAAAAAGAAGTTAGAATGGGTAAGGAGAAGTAAGTAATGAGAAAGAAGAAATATTGAAGGTTTGTGCACAACGAACCTTTTCTTCATTTTTAAACTTGTAAATTGTTTGGAATGTGTTTATTTGAATGAGTTTGCTTTGCACAAGTTTACTTTGACTGAAATTTGGTTTTTCTCTTGCATTTGAGAAATTTGGGTATTGCCACCTCTATATGGATATTATGATGATTTGAATATGTTTATTGGTTTATAAATACGATTGTTGAGTGCAAAACTTTTGAAAACTGTTTTGAAACCACAGTTAGCATGACAGTCCCTTTTGGAACTCCCTAGTAGTAACGGCTACTTAGGGTTGATAATGGATATTGATTATGTCTCCCATTAATAATGGTTAGTGGGATAAGACTACATGAGTACTCATTAGCTAGCTAGCCCTTCCCTCATTAATAACGGTTAGTGAGGTTGAGATTGCTTTGTTGTGGTGTACAACATGGCACTGATCGTGAAATTTTGTGTCATGGCCTAAACTATGTGTTGATATTGGCAACACTAATACTTTGTGAATTGTGATTTATAAAGTGTGATTTCTCATTTGAAATGTTATTCCAATAAATGGCTCTTATGGACTTAGAACTATTGTGAAGTTTTCATGCTTAAGAAAAATGTGATTTATTATGCTTTGACAAGTTTTACTTAACTTTAAGTTTTAAAGTTCTTAGTTGTGCACCACTGAGTGATATACTCAGCGATAGCTTATTTATGCTATCGCAGGTAAGGGAAAGGAGAAGGCTGCAGAGTGAGAGACTTGGAAGTAGCATTTTAGTTTTGATTATGGGTATATATCGCAGGTATACCCTTGTAATTTCCTTTTGATGTAGTTTGTACCTATATGTATGGATGTACGAATATTGAGCAGTTTGTATTTAAAAGCATTACATTGCTATCACATTTTGAGTTTGTAAGTATTTGTATTTTATTTTAAGACTTATGGAAATGTAACTTTTGCAATATTTAGTCTATCATTATTTCCAATGAATGTTACATGGAATTTTAACTATTCCCATGCAGTTTTTCACAAAAGAATTGATAAGATCAAAAGCTATGATTTGTTTAAAATCCCTTATAGCATAATTAATGGTTTTATCGGTAAGTGTAGTTCGGTAATTCATTAGGTATGCTACGGGAACATGTCATGCCTTATAAGGGAATAGGTGTGATATATTTTAGTGGTATAAGAGCTATGATTTTTATACAAGTTTTGAAATTTCATGGTTGAAAAATTTTGATAAGTACAATTGCTCAACTGTCATTAATTGATACATATAGTGCGTTACATCATAAATATGGACTGATGGAGGGAAATCTCCTTGTGTTGGTTATCTAGGGAGTAGAATTCTTTGTGATTCAGTATGGAAGAGGGGGATCACACAATAGAGCAATCAGTAGTAGTTGAGGTACAGGGGGAGGCCCCAACTCCTCAGAATGCTAGTGGATCAGCTGCACCCATCCCACCCATGCAGTTTTACGCTTTCGGTTAAACAGCGGATGGCTACACTATTTCCGTAAATGGTGGCAATATACGATCCAAGCTCCTATGCAAGCACCTCGGTGCAACCACCATCTAACCGGACAATATGACAAGTTAATGAAGTATGGGGCAACGAGTTCAAAGTGCAGTGGACCCATTGGAAGTGAGCAATGGTTAGAACAGATGGAGAGGGTATTCAAGAAAATGTTCTGCAACGATGATTTGAATTTAGAAGACTCAGTCTCTCTACTACATGGAGATGTATATGAATGATGGAAGACCATTCCCCACGACTGGTAGAGCCTCGATTACGACTTGGAAAGATTTTCTAAGGAGTTTAGATAGAAGTATGTCCCGATACCTATGTGGATATGAAGCTATAAGAGTTTAGTGCGAAGCAGGTGATAGGGTGTGGCGAGTATGAGAGAGAGTTCTCTCGCATGAGTCACTATGCTGGGAGTTTTACTCACCACTAGCGGAGAGACAGACACGCAGTGCTTTGAAGCCAAATTGAGGCCTAGCTTACGAATGCAAGTGGTTGGATTTCGACATGAGAACTTCTCGAGTTGATATCCAAGCCTGGAATTAGAAAGGATTGAGTTAGAAGGGGTAGTTAGAAAGGGAGCAGGAAGAAAAAGACAAGAGTGGGAAGACTTACATTTCAAGCTTCTGCAACGGTTTGGAGTAAGAGGAAAAGTTTTGGAGGACTAAGTAATAGAGGATCTAATAAGGGAAGATTCTCAGGGCAGAGGTTGCCTATATCCGGACAGTAGAAATTTAGGAATTCCTTTCCTGCCCGTATATGTGAGACTTGTGGCAGGGCTCATGGAGGAGTATGTTATAAGGCCATAAGAGCCTGTAACAACTGTGGTAGAAGTGGGTATTTTATTAGAGATTGCACTAGTGCCCACAGATTTGGGCCACCTACCACCACTAAGGGGTTTGTTCAAGGTTCTGCTTCCAGAGGACAATAGACAGTTAGTAAAGGCCGAGGCAGGGGTAGAGGTAATACTTCTGGTAGCTAGGGTATAGTGAGCCAACCAGAGCAGAGTGGTGCACTAGCCAGGGTGTACACCATGCGCCAGAGAGAGGAAGCTGAGACATCAGATGTTGTGGCTAGTACTTTCTCCATCTTTGGTAGAGATGTATATGTGTTGTTTGACCCTAGTTCTACACATTCTTATGCTAGTGTCAGTATTGCATGCTCTGTTGCTATTCCTTATGTGAAATTGGATTATGATGTGTTAGTGACTAGTCCTTTAGGACAAGAGATTAGGGTGAACAAATTGTATGAAGATTGTCCTTTGGTAATCCAAGGACATACATTCCTGTCAGATTTAATTGAAATGCCCTTCCAAGATTATGATATCATCTTGGGCATGGATAGGCTATCCAAGCATCACGCCATGATCAACTGTAGACTGAAGATAGTCACTTTTGATCTTTAGAGTATCTTGAGACGTAGTGATACGAGGAGAGGCAATTATTACCATCTAACATCATTTGATTGCACTTGCTGAAAGATGATTAGAAAGGGATGTGAAGCTTATCTAGCATGTGATAGACACCCGGTGGGAGTCCAAATCTTAAAGATATTCAATAGTATGGAATTTTGGATGTCTTTACTGAAAGAATTAAGATTGCCTCTAAAAGAGAGTGCAGTTTGAAATAGAAACTATGCTTAGCGTGGAGCCAATCTCCATCACTCCTTATAGGATGGCTTTCTTTGAGTTGAAAGAGTTAAAATTGCAATTGCGAGGAATTGCTAGATAAGGTTTCATCCGTCCTAGCGTGTCACCTTAGGAGCACGGTATTCTTTGTGAAGAAAAAGAATTGTACTCTCCATCTATGCATAGACTATAGATAGTTGAATAAGGTGACCATAAAGAACAGATATCCTCTTGAAGGAGCGGAAGCATGAAAAACACAAGTTTATATCATTGAATTCAAAATTTTTCACCTAGGGTCACATGCATCATGCAAGATTTATTTTTATCTATTTGATTTCAATGATAAACAATATATTAAAACTCTTTTAATATGTCTTTGGATCTATATTTGCCATTTAAGATTTTAGAATTAATCAGATTAATTTAAGAACCCTAGATTAGATCAAGAACAAGTGCACTAACCTCTTGATGCACTGCAGTGTGTTTGGCACCTTTGGGATGCATCTTTAGGACACCAAATGTTGTCCCTCTAGCTTATCCACACCAAGATCACCTATGATAGCCCTTGAACAGCTTCTAAAGCTTTTTCTATTAATTAGAAAATCAAGTTTTGCCTTTTAAGAGATTAAAGATGTAAACAGGACACTAGAAACAATTTCTAGTATTTTTAATTCAAGATATTGTTTGCTAATCTCTTGGAATTGATGAGAGATGAAGAAGAAGAGAGAATGGGAGCCTCAAGGGTGGCGGCACAAAGGGAGGCAGTAGTTGGTTATTATTTTTCTTTTTATAACAATACTTATATAGCTAGGTCACCACTTAAAACCCTTGCCACATGTCACCTTCTGACTGGCTTTAGGTTTAATTGACCCAATCACATTGTGCCAAGTGTCAAACCTATATTTAATCTTAATTTTAATCATCTTACATGATTAAAAGACATTTGACAAGCTTATGTGTAGTGCCATGTGTCACCATCTCATGGTGCCACATGTCACCCTGTGAAATGATCAAAATGCCTCTGTGTCTTAATTTTGAGTTCTCAACCCAAAATAATTATTTCTCTTCTTCTAATCAATTTATATCAAATATAAATCAATTAATTAATCTTTATTAATTAATTTCTCATTAATTAAATTTATATTTAAACACTTTAAATATAAATTTAACTTATACTATACATCAAATAATCTAAATTTGGTTTCAAGTCATGCTAGGGACTTTGCAATCTAATTGCAAACCAAACCTATTTAATTAATCAATTAAACCTTTAATTAATTAATTAAATCATATTTAATTTGGTGATTACTTGTGTATGTGTGTGACTTATTAGGCTCATCACTAATTGGCAATGAGATATGATATCAACTCTTAATATTATCAGAACTCTTTCTTATCATAAATGAATTCTCTAAACCATTTTATGCATCTCATAGACCATGGTTTACACCTAGCATAGCATGCCATGGCCACCCAATCAGTAATATGGTTTACCTTAAATGAACCTATAATCATATGTTACCATGCACTAGAATCTCTCTGTTACAAAATGCCAACTCAAGCTAGAGTCATGGTTTATGTCAAACCCCATTTGCTATGAATATTATGTTCTCTTTTAATTCCAGTTCTTGATTAAAAGATTTTCTCATCAAAAACTATTTTCTAATTAAATCTATCTGTCCTGGCCAGGAACTTGAAACATCAATAACAATTAAATGAACATATGATTTTATCCCTATTTACTTAGAGGAACAGATTCCATCTTGATCAACACCTACCTTCATATATAACTAGTAGGAGCCAACACATGCCCATATACCCATACACAGTACAAGTATGAAAGCAGTATCAAACTCAAACCACCTATATACAAGATAATTGTGCTATCTCAGGTCTAAAGATTATATACATTCATATGATTTATAACAATACATTGACAAGAGTAAACTCCCTGTGCTTGTCATAAGTGTCACTGGTTCGACCTACTTATCATGTATAAGTGCCTATCATGTTTGTTATATGGCATGAGACTCACCATTCCATCTTATTTATATCTCATATAAATAACTTGGGAACAAACATGAATACAATCTTACTGGATAAGTCATGTCCTTATTGTTAAGTATCCTCGATTATGAACCTATTTATGATACTTTGTAATAGAAATACTATCACTCATATTCTTAACAACTTAAGAATAGAATTTCTAATAAAATATCAATGGAACTTTTCTATTACACATAAATATATTATGTAAATGGAAGAGTGGAAATGCCTTTTATTAATAAAAACATGCACAAGATACATACTAAATGATATGCTCTAGGGCATACTACTAACACCTGCTTGCAGATTGATGATCTATTTAATCAATTGAAGGATGCAACTGTATTCTCTAGATTGACTTGAGATCGGGCTACTATCGGTTGAAGTGCGAGGCGAGTATTCCTAAAACTACTTTTAGGACTCGATGTACCATTATGAGTTCTTGGTGATGCCATTGGGTTGACTAATGCTCCAGTTCTTTTATGGGCTGATAGACACTATCTTGGAGCCATATTTGGATCGATTTGTAGTAGTGTTCGTGATGATATTTTAGTGTACTCAAAGAATGCGAGAGGAACATGACAAGCACTTGAGGATAGTGTTGTAGACTTTGAAGGAGAAAGCGATTATATGCCAAAGCCTCGAAATGTGAGTTTTAGCTGAAGGAGATTTTATTTTAAGGACATATTGTTTCTTGAGTGTATCGGTGGATCTAGCAAAGTAAGCCATTCTTAATGAAACCACCCGAAATATCAGAAATTTGAGTTTCCTTGATTTGCTTGGTATTATCGAAGGTTTGTGAAGGGATTCTCCATGCTAGCATCTCCTTGACTAAGTGTCACACCTTATCCACAGTAAGGCATGACATGTTCAGTAGCATACCTAATGAATTCACAGAACTCCACTAAGATAACCCATTGGTTATGTTACAAAGGATTTTAAAACAAATCATAGCTTTTTATCTTATCAATTCTTTTGTGGAAAGCGCATGAGAATAGTTAAAATTCCATATAAACATTCATTGGAAATAATGATAAACTAAATATTACAAAAGTTACATTTTCATAAGTCTCAAAATAAAATACAAATAGTTACAAACTCAAAATACTGTGTCTGATTACTTTTAATACAAAGCCTCAATGTCCATACATCTATACATATAGGTACAAAATATATCCAAAGGAATCACAGGTATACATCATAAATACCACAATTAATATCAAAATACTGCTTCCAAGTCTCTCACTCGTGACCTTCTCCTTTCCTTACAACACTTGTGACATAAAGAAGCTATGTTGAGTATATCACTCGATGGTGCACAACTAATAACTTTAAAACTTAGGTAAAACACAATTTATCAAAGCATAATAAATCACATTTTCTTAAGCATGAAAACTTCACAATAGTTCTAAGTCCATAGAGCCATTTATTGGAATAACATTTCAAAAGAGAAATCACACTTATAAATCACAATTCACAAAACATTAGTGTTGCCAACATCGACACATCGTTCGGAGCCATGACACAAAATTTCATGATCGGTCTGCGTATTTGTACACCACGACAAAGCAATCTCAACCTCTCTAACCATTATTAATGAGGAAGGGCAAGCTAGCTAATGAGTACTCATGTAGTCATACCCCACTAGCAGATTATTAATGGGAACATAATCAATATCAATTATCAACCCCAGTGCGGTTACTCTTTGGGAATTCCAGAAAGGATTGTCATGCTAATTGTGATTTCAAGCAGTTTCAAAAATTTTCCCTCAACAATCACATTTATAAACCAATAAACACATTTAAATTCATCATAATATCTATATAAAGGTGGCAACACCCAAATTTCTTAAATCGAGAGAAAAATCATATTTGAGTCAAAGCCAAACTTTGCTCAAAGCAAACTCATTCAATTTAACATTCGAAACAATTTACAAATTTAAACGAAGAAAAGGTTAGTTGTGCACAAACCTTTAATTCTCTCCTTTCTCTTTACTCACTTATTCCTTGTTCGTCCAACCTCTTTCTCTATAAAATACACAAATAGAATGTCTCCAATACACATGTAATTCTTTTGAGAACTCATTACATGAATGTCTAGAAGTCATAAATTAGCTTTGCAAATTTTAGAAGTTTTAGTTTTGGACAACAATTACCCCGATCTGAACCCAATTTTTACCTTGTTTGATCACTTAATTTGGTGAGGTTTTCTTCATGAAAATTGTTCATCACAGGTCTTAACTTTATTTTCCTTTTGGTGCCTAATTAGGGTTATTGTAGCTCAGTTATGACGAGACATGAATTCTTGCTACGTCGATGTTTCATCCTGAAGTTAGAGTTCTAAGCGATTTATTGATCCAACTTACCGTTCGATAATTTGATCTAGTTAAGTCCATAATTTTGATTACATTGTTCTCCATATGAAATGTTTCTCTATGTCTTAGGTTTCCATTGGTTCAAGAATCGAGTTTTACAGAGAGAGTTATGGCCATGCAAAGATTCTTTCATTCATATGGTAAATGCATGATTTCCAGTTTATGGGTCGATTGATTCAATTTTACTTAGTAGTTTGATTGAGTTAAGTCCATAATTTTGGCCTCATGTTCTTCATATGAAATGTTATACTATGTGTAGGTTTCCATTAGTTTAGAATACCGCCTAAATCGAGGTTTTCTAGAGGATTATGGCCATGCAAAATTCTTGTTCATATGGTCAAATTCTACGGGTTCTAGAATTTT